>NW_021627524.1:0-32162 GCF_004785775.1 Grammomys surdaster | reverse complement strand
TTTAGTTTAGTTTAGTTTAGTTTAGTTTAGTTTAGTTTAGTTTAGTTTAGTTTAGTTTTGGTATTGTTTGTTTGAGACAGGGTTTCTCTGTGTAGCCCTGGCTGTCCTGGAACTCTGTAGACCAGATACTATAAATCAAACACATAGAGATCCGCCTGCCTCTGCCTCCCAAGTGCTGGGATTAAAGGCGCGTGCCACCACTGCATAGCTTGATGTTGGTTTTCAAACAGACTTGTTAATCATAAATTATGAGTCACGGTTTAAATTACAGAAAAGTGAGCTAACAAAGAACCATAAATGGTACTCTTCTATTTCACACACACACACACACACACACACACACACAGCTATTTCTTGACATACTGGAGGCTTGTAGTAGACACTGAACTCCAATATACAGAGGTCAAGCATGCAGTTAAACAATGGACTTTATACATACCATCCCATACATGCCTTGAGGGAACCCACCATTACTGTACAGGCAATACATATACAACAAGCATGACAGGAGGTGTGAGTCTATCTTCTTCAGTGATAGGGTACATGCTTTTACATGTACGTATCCTCAAGTGAAATCCTCAGTGTACATCAGATGGATGGATGGATGGATGGATGGATGGATGGATGGATAGATAGATAGATAGATAGATGGTGGGTGGGTGGGTGGACGGACAAACGGGGTGGGGGAGAGAGAGAGAGAGAGAGAGAGAGAGAGAGAGAGAGAGAGAGAGAAGATATAACAACACATATCTCAGTGCTTAAATTACCATTTATGATTGTGAGACCCAACCTAAAATCAGACTACCCCCGAACAGGGATCCCACACTGTATAAGGAAAGAAACGCTGAGCATGCACCATCCATCACTCTGCTTTCTGGTGTGGATGCAATATGGCCAGCTGCCTTGAGCTTCGTCATGCTGAATTGTACCTTGAAGTATAAACTAAAACAAACTTCCCCTAAGTTGGTTTTGTCAGAGCAATGGGAAAAGATGATGATGATGATGATGATGATGATGATGATGATAACAATATTGTTGTTAAATTATGTCTTAAGATATGTAAGTCATTATCTCTGGTTAAAGGGAATGTGACCTTACTTGATGATCAGTTAGAGAGATAATATAGGGTGACTGGTCATCCAATGTGAATGGAATCCATATATGTAGAGGAAAACACTATGTGACAAGAGACCAATGAGAATGACAAAGCCATGCCCCAAGTATTACTGAGAAATGGAATATACCTGCAGCCACTATAGAAAGTTTTTAATGCTGTCTCATGGGATACAGGGGACAGTAAAAACTTAATTTTCAATTTCTGTATTTCTGATCTGTAAGAGAATGTGACAGTTCTCAAGGGAAAGGATATAACATACATTTCCAGAAGACACAGAAGACAACAGAAACTATGTGCCAGTCACAGGGAAGTCATTCTTTCTCTACAGGCGAAAGCAGTTTTGCTAAAGCTGTAGTTGCTACATATTGCAGATGTTCTGCAGTGAGTTATCTGGGGTTATCACAGCTAACCAGGCCATTGGAACAGTTGGCACCAATAAAATGGTACACAAACCAGACTCTTACCTTGGATTTTTACTGTCAGAGAGAAAGGGACCATACTCTGGGAATCTCAAGTATGGGCCAGGCCAATATCCAAAGACCTAGTCAGTATTTAATACAGCTTGCTTCAAATGTGGTGGAGAAGGAAGAGGAAGAGGAAGAAGAAAAAGAGGCAACAGCAGCAGCTTGGTTGTGGTGGTACATACCTTTAATCCTAGCACTCAAGAGGCAGAGACAGATGGATATCTGAGTTCCAGGCCAGCCTTGTCTATAGAATGAATTCCTGGACAGCCAGGGCTACACAGACAAGCCCTGCCTCAAAAATAAATAAATAAATAAATAAATAAATAAATAAATAAATAAATAAGTGGGTGGCTTTCAAGAGTTCCCTGATATCAGCCATATCTGTTGCTTAGTAACTGGTATTTAAGAATATGACTCCAAATTCATGATAAAATCTTCCATGTAACTGGATTTCTCCATTACATTTCCTAACCAGTCTGAATACTGGTGCTGTTTATACACTCATGATGGGGTTCCTTGGTGTCTTTGCGAGGTATTTAAGATTTCTTAGCATGAAAGCCTGGTATGGTGGTACCTGTCTATGATATCATCATTTGAGAGATGGAAGTAGGAAGATCAGAAGTTCAAGGTCATCCTTGGCTACATAGGACGGAAAAGACCCTTATGTGACAGTCTTACTGTCAACTCGATACAATCTAGAATCACTGGGGAGAGGAGCCTGAGTGTGACGGTGAGGGACTGTCTTAGCTGTATCAGGTGATGTGGGAAGACCTATCCACTGTATGCTACATCATGCCCTGTGCCTGGGAATCCTGGCCTATATAGTTGTAGGGATAGAACTAAGGACTAGCATGTACCCATTCTTTCATCTCTCCCCACTTTCTGATGTGGATGTGACATGATCTGTTCAAGTTCCTGCCATATGATTTCCAGGCTGTGATGAACCTACAACCTGAAACTATGTGCTAAATAAATCCTTTCTCCTGTAAGATGGTTTTGTTGGAATATTTTATTACAGCAAGAGAAAAGACACTAAGACACACAGTCTCAAAACAAGTTCTCTAATGTCAAGGCCATCCTTCCACGGTCCCTTGCCTTGTCTTGGTGATCCAAGCCATCCATTCCCATGTTTGAAAACTCTCTCTCTGGAGTTACATCTCTGGTGTTCACACTACTGTCTTGCAACTCTCAATGAGACAGAATTCATTAAGTTCAGCATACTAAGTATCTAGGTATTTTCCTTGTTAGCTAGAGATGGAAGGTCATGATGGGTGTCCGTAGGGTTATCTGTCTTGATATGCCCTGCCATCCTGTTCAACTGAATCATTTTACTGTAAATACATTACTAGGTTGTTTTTTTATGGTGCTAGTACTCAAATCCAATGACTCAGACATGAAAGGCTGATGCCTTTCATGAGCAATTTCAATTCTGGTGGGTTATCCTATGAGGTCCTAATAAAAACGTAAATAGCTTCTGAAAGTAGTAAAGTATTCCCATGAAGCATTCTTAGATGTTGCTCAGTGACAGAGCCTGTGTTTAGGTATGTGGGAGATCCTATGCTTGATATGGAACCCCAAAAATATGGACCTATGGCTGAATGGGATCAATGATTCTGGATTCAATTCTTAGCACCTACAGAAACATACAAGACAATAAATCTCATGTTTCTTTTTTCAAAGAAGCACTGGGACTCAGCATTGAGAGTCTCTCTCCTTTTCTTCAGCCTGCCTGTCTGAATAGCCCCAGCTAGCCTCTAATTCACACTCCTCCTCCCTCAGCCTTTCCAGTGAGCGCTGGATTGACAACCCCTGGGTACCAAGCTAGGGCAGACATATTTTCACGCCATTTTTGAAAATGAAAAAGGTAGCTAAATTATTCACATCTCTGCAGGCAGAACTCAGTGAAAAAGGTACAAAAAATTCACAAGAACTAATCCAAGACATATGTGCTGTGGTATAAGCTCATTTCAAATCTCCATATAAAGTAATAATTTGTTAATTATTTAAAATAACTATGAGGTGCACTGGCTCACTTTTTTCATGGCAGCATTCAGAGGACCACTGAAGTTCTGGCAGACAGAAACAATATCTCACAAGCTGTGTTTGCTATTTCAGGGCTGTCATCCCAGCTACTCTGATGACTGACGGCTATTACAGCTGGTCTGGATTGAGTCGCCTTCAGGCCAGCCTTATGCAGGGATGGTCATGAAGGACTGGGATATAAATTAAAGACAGAGAAGCACACATATAGCGCTACATGTCTGGCTCGAGGCCGGAAAACGATGGCAGATGCCCGGAACTGGAGTTATAGACAATTAGGGGCTGCCATGTGGGCTGGGAATGGAATTTGAGTCTTGTACAAGAGCAGTCAATGAGCTCTGAGCCATTTCTTCAGCCCATCAGGAAATAATTTAAATATTACTCTTATCATTAAGAAGAAGGCACACTGTTTGCACAAGTTGGGGTTCAGTAGGTAAAGATACTACCACCAAGCTTTAATCCCTGGGATCCATATTGTAGAACGAGAGAAGCGACTCCTACAAGTTGATCTGGCCCCCACGTACGGATCATGGACTGTGTCTCCCAACCCATGAACACATATAGGATTAATTATTTTTCTGATGTCATTTCAGTCACATATTCAATAAAATCGAGTTAGAAAATATGATGTTTGTTCATACTCCTTTGTCATATATTTTCTTTTTTTTATCAACATGAATTTTTATTTACTTTACATCCTGATCACTGCTCTCTTCCCCAGTTACCCCCACAATCCCTTCCCCAATGCCCTATGAGAGGGTCGAGGCTCCCTGGGTATCCCCCAGCCCTGGTACATCAAGTCTCTGTGGGTCTAGGTGCATCTTCTCCCACTGAGGCCAAACAAGGCAGCTCAGCTAGAAGAAAATATCCCACACAGGCAATAACAGCTTTTGGGGTAGCCTCCTCTCCAGTTCTTTGGGACCCACATAGAAACTGAGTTGCACATCTGCTACACTTGTGCGGAGAGGACGAGCTCCAGCCTGTGTGCGCGCTTTGGTTGGTGGTTCGATTTCTGAAGACCCAGGTTAGTGAACTTTGTTGGTCTTCCTGTGGGGTTTCTATCCCCTTCAGGGCCCTCAATCCCTTCCCTGACTCTTCCATAAGAGTCTCCATCCACTGTTCAGCTGCAGATCTCTGCATCCACCTGAGTCACTTGCTGGGTGGAGCCTCTCAGAGGACAAGCTTGCTAGATTCCTGTCTACAGGCATAATAGAGTATCAATAAGAGTGTCAAGAATTGGTGCTTGCCCATGGAATGGGTCTCAAGGTGGGCTAGCTATGGGTTGCCCATTCTTTCAGCCTCTGCTCCATCCCCACCCCTGTATTTTTTGTAGACATGATAAACTTTTGGGTTGAAAGTTTTGTAGGTGGGTTGGTGTTCCTATTTCACCACTGGAGTTCCTGCCTAGTCACCAACCCTACATCTGGCAGAGGGGTAATACCGAAAATTTATAAAGAACTCAAGAAGTTAGACACCAACAACCCAAATAACCCAGTTAAAAAATGGAGTACAGAGCTAAACAGAGTCTCAACAGAGGAATCTCAAATGGCCAAGAAACAGATAAATGTTCAAAATCCTTAGTCATCAGGGAAATGCAAATCAAAACAACTCTAAGATTCCATCAGAATCCTGTCAGAATGACTGGCACATGCTGACAAGGATGTGGCACAAGGGGAACACTCCTCCATTGCTGGTGGGAGTGCAAACATTTTACAACCACTTTGGAGATCAAATTGTCTGTTTCTCAGAAAACTTGGAATAGTTCTACCTCAAGGCCTAGCCATACCACTTCTGGGAATATATCCAAAAGATAACCCATTATACAACAGGGACACTTGCTCAATCAACTATGTTCATAGCCAGAAACTGGAAACAACCTAGATATACCTCAACAGAAGAATGGATAAAGAAAATTGGTATATCTAGACAATGGAATATTATCCAGCTATTAAAAACAAAGACATCATGAATTTCGCAGGCAAATGGATGGAACTAGAAAATATCATCCTAAGCAAGGTAATCCAGTCTCAAAAGGACATATATGGTATGTACTCACTTATAAGTGGATATTAGCCATAAAATACAGGGACCACGCTATACTCCGCAGACCAAAAGAAGCTAAATAAAAAGGAGGTCCAACAAAGGATGCCTGAATCTTACTTAAAAGGGGAAATTAAATAGTTGTGGGAGGCAGATAGGGTGAGGAAACTCGGTGGGAGAGGGGATGGAGAGAAGAACGGAGTGGAGGGTTAAGATCCAGTGTGGGGATGTACTAGAGAGATGGCCATGAGACTAACTGGAAATCCACAACTGGAGGGTGGGGAAGTGGGGGGCGGATCAAGGGCATGCCAGAGGCCTGTGACAGGGGAGGTGACAGTATCTGAGGCAGCATCAGGGATATGGAACCTGAAGATTAATTTTTAAAAATCATCTTTCTGACCAGAGTTCTGTGCTACCTGTAAAGTCTCCACTTTCTGGGAGAGAAAAGTAGGTATGGTGTTTGGGCGGCTTCCTCTGGCAAACAGGCTGTCCTGAGGAAATGAGGTGTATGTACAGCAGGCGGAGCTGGCCACCTGGAGTATGTCCTTTTTGTCAAACATCGTTGGTTGGAAAACACTGTAGAATGATTCCTAGGCGTCCACTAACCTGAGCAGATTTCTGACCTAATTCCCCTTTCCTTCCACAGCCATGCCCAAAGCAGAACTGTGGGAGCTATGGAGACAGCTCAGCGGTTAAGAACACTTAACTGCCCTTGCACAGGACCTGAGTTCCCATCACGCACATCAGGACACTCACAACCATTAGAGAGTTCAGCTTCAGGGAATCTGAAACTTATGACCTCCTCAGGCACCTGTATTCACATGCACTCACGCACACACAAAATATGTATGTGTGTGTACATACAAACATCCGTGCGTGCATGTGTGTGTGTGTGTGTGCATGTGTGTAAAACTGTGGTCAGGGCGGAGCAGCACAGTTGGCTCATATGTTACTGTTTATGCAACTGTGCCCTCTTGTGTTCCTCCATGTTTGCACCACACCACTCTGTCCCCCTGGGTCTCCCATGTCCCCTTCTGCATACCTTTGTCCCCTCCTGATCAATGGTACCCTTTCTGTAAACCTGTGTCCCCCTCTGTTCAAATATCTTTCATTCCGATTACCTGTGCATCATCCTGTAAACTGTCACCCCTCTTTCTCACCCACCACCGCTGCTTACCAGTGTATCCTGAGGCTTACCTATGCCTACTCCTGCCCATCCTTGCTTGTGACAACCCCCATCCCTTTCCCTGCCTATCTCAGAAAATCCTAGAGCTCCCTCTAGTGGACACTTAGCTCAGTCTAAGAGAGGCAATGGAGCCTCTGGTCAGACAGAAACATGTCAGTAGGGAGTGCCCAAGGCCACCAGGTTACTGACTTCCCCAGGCACATGTCCAGTCAGCAAAGTGGGGATCTACAGGACTCAAACGACAACCTCTTTACAAATATACCACCCTCGGGTCAAACCTGAAAGTTGGCGAATGCCCCTGACTCGGTGCCTAGGCTGTGAGGAGCCAGCAAGGAAGTAAGTTTCCTCTGACGACGACCAGGCCCAGAAACTATAGGATCCGATATTCCCTGTGTCCATGGATGAGCTTAGATAGCCCCGGATGTGGCAGGAAATGAGATTACGTTCCTTTTATTCACTGCCAGTTTTTCAGCACTGCACAGCTTTTCCGGCTCCACCTTCCAGCCTCCAATTATTCCTCACTGGTACTGACGGCAAGCCTCAACCGGCCTGGTTTTGAACCTGCTTTGACACACATCATAGACTAATATCTATTCACTTCTTCCTTATGGTCCCAGCTAGTTGTCCCATTTCCCTCCTGTGGTGAGATAGCATGTCTAAATTTCCCTGTCTGAGTGTCTTTGATCCTCTAGAGGCTCTTATGATATTCCAGACATCAAATGGCCTGTCCTAGAATGGCCTAGGACAATACGGGGGCCTCAACGTCCCTCCCTAAATTCTCTATTATAGATCCCTACTTCACCCATAATCCCCCTGAAGGATTGCATCACCAATATCCATGAGTAGGATAGGGCATAAGTACCCAAAGAGGACCTAGATTCTATCATCTCTCTCAAGTTTGTGACTTCCCACCAGAAAACTACTGCCATCTGTGAGCCAGGTACTCTCTGGTTGAAATGTGAAATCTTTCAAATCTGGCCAGCACTGCAGGATAAGGTCAATTGTTCACACAGAGGAATGCTACGAGAATCCTCAGGGTTAGAATCTGACACTGGGCTAGAGGGATAGCTATCATGGAACATGTGCTTTCCAGCTCTCAGAAAGATGCTTCCAACGGACAGATGATCCAAGAGGCTGCAGCCATGAGAGGAAGCACAGTGCTGAAATTACCACGCTTCCAGCATTTAAAAATCTAATGGTCGATATGTACCCTGAGCGCCCCCTTGTGGCCTCAGAGAGGCGATGCATACACTAGTCCTGCCGGGTTCTCCAGAGTTTGCTGAGGTTTGTAGAGCAAACACAGTGAGCTGACAGAAATGAAGACATTTTAGAGAGACTCGTGCGTCTTCCCGTCTGACTATCAGATTTTTGAAACAATGGACCCCAAAGAAATGGAAATTTCTCCGGCATCTCATGCTAGGTGAAGGGAAAAGCACCAGCCAGAGAGGGAACTTGTTTCCTGGAAAGCGATTTCTAACAACTCACCAGGCCACCTTATAGAGTAAGAGTAAAGCTGCAGCTTAGCCAGAACTGCTTAAATGTGCATAACCCTTGGCCCTCTATGTAAACTTCCATCTGATTTCCAATGGCGAGGGCAATCTCTGAAGCCATTTGACTCTCTCTCTGTGGTCACATTAAATAAAACCCCCTTTTCTTCTCTCCACTATTAATTTGGCTCTTTGAATTGGCCTATTGAAAATGAGTGGATGAACCTGGTGGCAATTGACAAGAGATGAGAAATGGGGCTGGAGAGATGGCTCAACAGTTAAGAGCTAGCCTTTCTTCCAGGGAACCTGGGTTCAATTCCCAGCATTCATGTGACAGCTTATAACTGTTTGGAACTCCAGTTCCAGGTGATCTGACACTCTTACATGCATATACATGCGGGCAAAATACCAATGCACATAAAATAAAAATAAATATTTTTTAGGAAGGAATGGAGGAAAGAAGGAATAAAATGTGTAAACTAACACACTGGGCTGTGACCCCAATTCAGAATCACATGGCCAGCTGTCCTGAAACTAGAGGAAGACACACAGCTGGCCCTAAAGTTTCTCCCAGTACCCCATAGAAACATCCCCCCCACTAACACATCCAGACACTCACACTTACTGTGGTCCAGCATGCCTCTGAGAGCCCAGAACAGCCTGACATAAACCTGTGTCACATGGCCATCTCTGTAGAGAGGCCTGAGATACAGTTGTGTGGTCCACCCAGTGTATCCTTGTACCACCTGAATGGCTCCAGGAAGAGTGGCTCTCTCCAAAAAGCCACCCCCTTCATGACTAGTCTCAGCGACATCCCAGAAAGTAGTCTCGCCTCGGGTGTTCTGTTGGCCCAGTTACTCACGATTGGCTTTACAATACCCATCCTGTGCCAAAGAGAACCAGCTATGTGTCTTCCAGGAATGATTCTCAGGCCATCTTCCTGATCGTCCAGGAAGGGCTTCTCTGGGCAGCTCCACACATGACCCACATGGGCTCCTTCCTGTGCCCAAAGTCGATCCCTGGCTCATGCACCTTGAACATCAGGAAGGATGAAGCTGAAGGACAGATGGTGAGGACCCTCCATACAAGACACGCTTTCAGATGTCAGCTTCTGTAATGAGCATCCTCCAGGGCAAGCCATTCACTTCCAGTGAGCTAGCCGGCTTTACGAATATGAAAAGACCCCACATGGAGGAAGAAAGGCAACTCAGCTGTGATGCCTGTGCAGAAATGTCTGGTGGTCGGACAAAGTGCTACAACTCACCCTGCGTCTCACCATACTTTGTGTGTGTGTGTGGTGTGCTGCATTTGTGGTATGTGGGGGGTGGTATGTGGTGAGTGTGTGTGTGTGTGTGTGTGGATATGTGTGGTGTGTGTGTGGATGTGGTATGTGTGTGTATGTGTGTATGTGGTATGTGTGTGTGGATGTGGTATGTGTGTGTATGTGTGTATGTGTGTGTGGTGTGTGTATGTGGCATGTGTGGTGTGTGTGTGTGGTGTGTGTATGTGGTAGGTGGTGTGTGTGTGTGTATGTGTGTGTGTGTAGGTGGTATGTGTGATGTGTGTGGTATGTGGTGTATGTGTGTGTGTATATGAGTGGATGTATATGGTGTGTGTGTATGTATGTGTGGTGTGTGTGGATGTATGTGTGGTGTGTGTGTGTGTATGTGTGGATATGTGTGCTGTATGTGTGTGGATGTGTGTGGTGTGTATGTGTGTGGATGTGTGTGGTGTGTGTGTGTGGATGTGTGGGTATGTGTGTGGTGTGTGTGTGTGTGGATGTGTGTGGAGTGTGTGTGTGAATGTGTGGTATGTGTGTGGTATGTGGTGTGTGTGTGTGAGTGTACACACATGTGTGAGTGTATACACCTGAGTTTCTGTAGGAGCATATGGAAGTCAGAGACGCCTCAGCTGTCATTTCTCAGATGCTATACTTGTTTTACAAGACAGGGTTGCTCAGTGTCCTAGAACTCACCAAGTAGACTAGGCTGGACAAGGGTCTACTGTCTCTACCTCCTCAGTTCTCGGATGAAAGCACCACTGTCTGCTGGGTCATCACATCAAGTTATTGTCATCTCAAAAGAGGGAACCTCAACTGAGAGACTGCTTCCAGAAGACTGGGCTGTATGCAGGCAAGCCTACAGGGTATTCTCTTACTTCATGATTGATAGAGACGGGCCCAACTCATAGTGAGTGGTGCCATCCCTAGGCTGATGGCCCTGGTTTCTGAACAAAAGAAGGATAAGCAAGCCAGCAAGAGGTACTTCCCAATGTCCTCTCCACCAGCTCCTGCCTCCAAGTTCTCAGGCAGTTTGAGTTCCTGCCTTCATTTCCCTCTACGGTCTGTGTTTTAGAATATGTAAGCCCACTAAATCCATTCCTCCCCAAGTTGCGTTTGGTCCCAGTGTTTTACTGCAGCACTAATGAGCCTATCTCAGACACCAACTGTTGCTCACAGCTTTTCTTAACATGGGTTCTGGGACTCAAACTCGTGTCCTCCTGCTGTCACAGGAAGCCCTCTTACCCAGGGAGCATAGCCCCAGCCTTTTCTCCCTATTTCAACTGAAGCCTCGTGTCAGTACCCTGGAGATCTTTTGAAGGGAGACGTGTCCCTGGACCTCTTTGTTCCTCTTCCCAGTGTGACTACACTGAATAAATCCCCATTCTCTGCTTTTCACCACTGTGTCTTTAATTAACATATGAGGTAACACTAGAAGGCGCTGCCTGCTGCTGCCAGTACCACCGCTAGACGCTGGGAATCACAAAAAGTCAAGTGCCAGGATCACAGTGCTCAAAGCCTAAGTTTATAAGCCTATAACTTCTAAATCCTGGAGCAATTGGGCCCAGACTCTCAGGGCTTCAAGCTGTGAGCTTCTGGGCCTTCTGGGCCTGAGTAGAGCAGAAAGATCATGGCCAGATGATTGGTAAAGCCCATAGGGCATTTCGGCATCTAGAGGCTCCCCCCAACCCCTACCCACAGTCACAACCTCCTCTATTGGAAAGGGCCCTTTATGTTAAACTTCGCCCTGTAGTCTGTCTGACAGCTCACAGGTTTGTTCTCTTCCACTTCAAGGGTCAGAAGGTAGAGTGTTTGCTGCTTTATCCTGTGCCCCAGTGTGTGTTTGTGAGTGTGTTTGTGAGTGTGTGAGTGTGTGAGTGTGTGTGTGTGAAAGAGGAAGAGACAGAGGCAGAGACAGAGTGACTTAGAAACAGAGAGACAGGGAGGCAGAGAAACAGAAACAGAGTGAAAACACATGAGACAGTTCCTCCAACTATGTTTAGGTAGGTATCTGTGTCTCTGCGTGTATGTGTGTGTAACTGTGCAATTCTGTTTTATGTCTCTATATGTCTGTCTGTCTGTGTGTATCTGTTTCTATCTGTGTGTATCTAGTGTTTAGGTCTCTGCATGTGTGCATATCTGTGCCACATGTCTATGTCTGTGTGTGTCTCCATGTGGGTGACTAATTGTCTGTGTGTATGTGCCTATGTGTCTTTATGTCTAGTCTCTGCATATGTGTATGATCCTGTCTCTGTGTGTGTTTCTGTGTGTATGTACCTCTGTGTTTATGTCTCTATGTATCTGTCTCTGTTTCTTTGTCTCTGTGTCTCAATATGTGTGGATCTCTGTGTCTCTATGTTTCTAGGATCAATATATGTATCCATGTTTCTATCTCTCTGTGTCTGTCATTGTATGTGTATGTGCATGTATGTATTATGTATCTACATGCCTTAGTATGTATCTATGTGTCTCAGTATGTGTGCATCTCAGTATGTGTACATCTCAGTATGTGTATCTATGTGTCTGTGGTTTTTTTGTTTTTGTCTCTAGTATCTGTATGTGTCTCTATGTTTGTGTCTCTGTGTATAATTCTTCTCACAAGACAGTCAGAACTCAGGGCCCACCCATATCTATCCTTCTTTTAGGGACACAGGGTGGTCAGTGTCCTCGAAAATAAGTCCCACAAGTGTCTATGACTCACAGAGCCACTTCCTCATGTCCCCACACCCACTCAGTGGTCAGCACAGGCGCCCACGATGCACAGCCACAGTGTGACTCACACGCCTGATAATCTCCGTGGTTTCCTGGGAAGTAGAGTGGATGATATGGGAAGGAGGCCTGGAGAATGGGGCTCCAGGGTTTCCTGAGCCTTTGCAAAACCTGGTGGGCTCCCTTTCCTGGAACCACAGTTGGATAGGAGGCTCCAAGACCTTTTCAGCTCAGGCCACGACTAGCTGGTAGGACCTGAAAACTAGGACACCATGAAGCCAGTGAGCTACAGACAGGGACCCACCTTCGCCTGTCAGATGGCATGTCACCAAGGCCTGGGCCTGAGCTGGCTAACTTCTTAGGAGCAGACTCTTACAGTGGAATGTCCCTGAGTTTATACTAGTCTTACTGGGCCCTCTTGAAGCATTTTTGGCATCTGTCCTTTGTCAACTATCTTCCCAGTGAGTGGCTTCTCTTTTTCAGGTCTTGTGGGCTTTTGTTCTGTTTTAATGCTGTCTTTGTGTGATGTTTTGCTTTGTTTTGAGATAAGTATCATATATCCCAGGCTGGCCTTGTGAAAATTTTCTACCTTCGAGGGCAGAAGGACTTAGCAATATGGACTGCCTGTTTTAGTTAGGGGTTTCTATTGCTGCAACAAAACACCATGACCAAAAACCAAGCTGAGGAAGAAACAGTTTATTCTGTTTATACTTTCACACTTCTGTTTAGCACCAAAGGACATTAAAACATAAGCTCAAGAAGGGCAGAAACCCGGAGGCAGGAGCTGATGCAGAGGCCATGGAGGAGTGCTGCTTTCTGGCTTGCTCCCAGGGGCTTGCCCAGTCTGCTTTCTTATAGAACCCAGGACCACCAGCCCAGTGATGGGCCCCACCCACAATGGGCTGGACTCTTTCCCTACAGCTGGATCTTACGCAGGCATTTTCTCAATTAAGGCTCCCTCCTTTCAGATAACTGTAGCTTGTGTCAAGTTGATGTAGACTAGCCAGCCCATCATTCTAATAAGGCTCCAGTTACAAACTAAAGTTCACTCTGGGAACAAGTGAGGTGATTAACCTTATTTACAGATCATGGCTGAAGAGTTATGAACAGAAAGATGAGTGATCTTGAAGTGACCTCCCCGGAAAGTCTGTACCCAGAGAGGATGATAGCTTCCCTATGGCTGTGTATATAAAGCCTCATTCCCCTAGTCTCCTCCGCCTCTGTCTTCTAGCCTTTACCAGAGACCACTAAGGCCACATACCATTAGGGCAGAATTGCATTACACTGGCTGGAGTGAGGGTCTCATCACAAATGCACACACACACACACACACACACACACACACACACAGTCTTCCTATGGCTTTCTTTCTCACTAAAGCAGAAGAGTTATTAGTGTGGGGAAAGGCTTCCACAAAGAGGATAGGGTGCTCTTCCCTGTGGTACAGGAAAACAAGCCAGCAGATCCAGGAGGAGGCAGTGGGATGCTGCCCCAGTATCCCACTGTGTGTCCCACACATGTGCAACACAGGGTCCCAGGCTGGCCTTGGCTTTGAGTTGACTTTCACGAACTTTAATGTGTAGCATTTAGTCCTATGCTTGTAGTTTACCTAAGTGTCCTCAAAACCAGATATGGGTTTTTCTTGTTTTCCTTGTATCAAAAAGGAAGAGGAGGGCAGGAGTGTGGTTCAATGGCTAGAGTGCTACCCTAACATACATGAAACCCTGGTACTGAGGTTTGATCTGTTGATATGTATTGTAATGCTAATTTCTGTACCCAAAGATCTAGGCCTATGAGTGCATCCTCACAATTTCAAGCTTTTGTTGTTCAAACCTTGTTCCTTGATTTAAAACTATTGGTTAAGTAAAATTGGCTACCGCCAATTACTGAGGGGATTAGAGGCAGATGGGATTTGAGTTATCTGGTTGGCGTGGAGAAGGGAAAGGAGGAGAGAGGAGACCAGGAGAAGGAGGAAGCCGCCCTGAGGGGAGATGGACCCTGAGCACATGGCCAGGAGGAATAGCAAGTATTTGGGGAACTCTGCTAGGGAGGTAGGTAGCCAGGCCAGCAGTTAGAAAAGTAGATTACAGGTGACCCCCACACACACCCCTATAATTGTCAAACCCAAGTAAAATAACCATAGTCTGAGTCTCATTTATTTGTAAGCTAATCGGGGATAAGTTTAAGTTGGTTGTACTATACCCTGGGTTCCCTCCCATGTATCAGGCATTGTGGGCCACACCCTGAAAAGGTAGAAGCTGGAGGATCAAGCCTTCAAAGTTACAGGCTACAAAACAAGTTTGAAGCCATCCTGGGCTACATGAGACTTTGTCTCAGAAAGAAAAATTAAAGCAGGCAGCTAGGGCATCCGAATGAAGACAGATGCACGGTTGTTCACAGCAGGTATGTTCCTCTGTATCTAAGTCAGATGTGAGGGGTGATGCATGTGTGTGTCTGTGTGTGTGTGTGTGTGTCTGTGTGTGGGTCTGTGTGTGTGTGTGTCTGTGTGTGTGTGTCTGTGTGTGGGTCTGTGTGTGTGTATGTGTGTGTGTATGTCTCTGTGTGTGTGTGTGTGTGCATGCACCCCTGTTAGAGCTTTTATGTATCTGTATGTTGTGAGCATTCACATGCCTCTGCTTCTGTTTGTGATGACTGACCTGGTGAGGCTGAGATGAGTGTAGGTCAAGGGTGAGAGTGTACCACCACAGGTCCTAGTAGGCCTCTCCTCAAGAGTGTGCAGAGATTATTCACATTCTCTGGGAGTCACATACTGAGGGTGTGAGCTAGTGTAGCTAGGAGTGCCCTCAGCCGGGATGTCCCTCAGGGAGACACGGGTACCTTCATGAACACTCTTCCTATGGATACAGATTCTATTGGGTCACCAGTTCTAGAGGGGGTTGGAGCATCTCTGTGCAGCTTGCATGGCACAAGTAGGGGGTTGGAGCATCTCTGTGCAGCTTGCATGGCACAAGTATGAAGACACCTTGTTCTGCCTCATCCCAAGCTCCAGTGGGCTCAAGTACTCAGCAGTAACCACAACTGGACCTCAGTACAAATCTGTGTTCCACCCTCAGTGGCCCTTCTGCCCTCCCAGGGTGGTCCAGGCCACTCCCTCGGGGTCTAGCTGTTATGTCAAGTGAAGGTTCCCATTCACAGGCAGTAGCTCCCTCATTCATCCATTTATTCTTAGAGTTGGAGAGGCTCCCTGGCGGCTAGCCAGACTCAGACTGAAGCCTTGTTGCTCCACTGCCAAGATCTAAGTCTCCCCAGTCCCAGTCCCTCCTTTCCAGGTAAGGCAGCAATGGAAACCTGCCACACTTCATGAATGTTCGGTCATAAGGCCCTAGGGCTGGGCATGAAATACTGAGCTGGACAGGAGCCCCTATGTTGGGCATGAGCCCCTGGGCTAGGCTTGAGCTCCTAAGCTGGGCAGAAGCCCCTGGGCTAGGCTTGAGCTCCTAAGCTGGGCAGAAGCCCCTGGGCTGGGCATCACGCCATTCTCCATGCAGAACTCCTACAGAGAATTAGCTGAGAGAAGGAATTGTCTGAGGCTGGTCTTGGCCCACAGCCCAATTCAGGTCAATTACTCCGTTCTTAATTGAGTCACCCTCTGTTCTGGCTTCCTTTATGTTGCTATGATAAAACACTCCTACCAAAAAAAAAAAAATGTTTAGGAAGGAAAGGGTTTATTTTATCTTAAAACTCCCAGGTTATTAGAGTCTTTCAGTTGAAACAAGTCAGAGCAGGGGCTCAGTGCAGGAATCCGAAGACAGGCCTGGTAGCTGTTCTGCACTGCATGACCTCTGACCAGGGAGGGATCTTCCTCACAGCTAAGGAAGTACAGCAGGACTCCTGGAGGATGCTGCTTGCTAGCTGAGTCTCTGGCTCCCTCCCTCCCTCCCTCAAGTTTAATTAGCTTTCTTGTTCAGTGGAGGTCCACCTGCCTAGGAACAGCACCTCCCACAGTGGGCGGGGTCCTCCTCCCTCTATTAATAATGAACATGTTCCCCCACAGACATGCCCATCAGCCAATTTGGTCTAGGTGATTCGTCAATAGACGCTTTTCTCTCAGGTGACTCTAGGCTGTGTCAGGTTGACAATTAAAGCTAAGTAGGACACCCCTAAAGTGTCTGCGCCATACTAGAGAAGGCATGAGGCTGGATGTACCCCTAATGAACTGTTTACTATTAATGCCTTCTACCTGCCAAGCCACTCGTGGAATTAAACCCTGCGCTCAAATGTGGCATGGTTAGGTGAGCTCTCAGCCAGCAGGATGCTGGAGATCCAATTAAGTTGTGCATTTTAATTCTCTCGCCTGCTGCTTATTGCTGGGGAGGGAGGGCAGACTCGCAGCTTTCTATCTGTGGAGCACAGTTATCTGTGGAGCACAGAGGCCAGAGTCTGCATGCTGCTGGCAAACAGAGCAGAGATCCTGGAGTGGGGAGGAAGGCATGACATTAAAAACGAGCGTCTCTAAGGCTGAGCTTTTGAAAATGTGGACAGAAATTTCTGGAATAAGGAGATTAGCTTGTGAACAAAGAAAAATCGATTCTATTGAAGGTCCTCTTATGAGCAGACCCAGGTCAAGGAAGGTCTCTGGTCACTTGCTATGGTCAATCCTGGGGCTCTGGGGCTCAAGAGACCAGTCCTGCCTGGTTATCCCAGCAGGTCAACAAGGAAAACAGGTGTACTTGGGCCTCCTTCTCTAACCAGCAGTTTGCTTGCAAGAGTTGGTAAGCAGAGTGTATAACTCTGGGCATAGGGTTTGCTGGAAACCCAGGAGGGGACACAGTACTCAGGAAGGGCTTCTGGCTTGCTCTTCATCCAGCTGAGGAGGAGACTCCCCACAGAGAGCACTGTGGGTAGAAACACATCTCCCTGGTACTCTGAAGTGACTCTCAGATAGACTTATGGACTTAGGGGCATGGATGACATACTTGTAACAGAGAGGGACCAGGAAAGTGGGGAGCAAGGAGGAAGGAAGGAAAACAATAGGAAGGGGAACAGAAGGGAGGGGAGGGAGAAGAGAAAAGAGGAGAGGAGAGGAGAGGAGAGGAGAGGAGAGGAGAGGAGAGGAGAGGAGAGGAGAGGAGAGGGTCAGAGACAGGAAGACAGAGAGACAAAGAGACAAAGACATGGAAAAAGAAGGAGAGAGGGAGAGAGAGAGAGAGAGAGAGAGAGAGAGAGAGAGAGAGAGAGAAGGAAGGAAGAAAGGAAGGAAAGAAGAAAGGGAGGAAGGAAAGAAGGATAGAAGGAAAGAGACAGACCACCAGACAGAGAAGGTTTGGACCAAGTTCCCAAGGCAACCGTGATTCTCCTTTGGGCCTCTGCAGGCTGACCCTGCTTGTTGGGCCCAGGCCTGCTGTCAGCATCTCCAATGTGTGCTCAAAAGAACTGCTGTTCCTCTGGCTCTTGGAAGGCCTTTTGCTTTCTTTCTGGTCCCTCTTCCTGGCCAAAAGACACTCCTAGGAAGCAGATGGTCTCTTTCAGAAGAAACGCAGTGTGGGTTGTTAAGGTTGCTCTCCATTCCTGTCTCCAAGGTCTCTAGGATGCAAGTGAGCCAGCTCTAGAAGCTTCCTGTGCTGGCTACTAGTTCTATATCAACTTGACTCAAGCTAGAGCTCTCTGAAAGGAAGGAACCTCAACTGAGAAACTACCTCCATAGGATCTAGCTAAAGGCAGACCGGTAGGGCATTTTCTTAATTCATGATGGATGGGGGAGGGGCCCAGTCCTTCCTGGGCTGATGGTCCTGGGTTTGATAAGAAATCAGGATAAAAAAAAGCCATGATGAGCAAGCCAGTAAGCAGCACCCCTCCAAGGCTTCTGCATCTTGCTTCCAGGTTCCGGTCCTGTTCAAGTTTCTTCAAGGAAACTTCAAGGATGGACTAAGATGTGGAAGTGTAAGTAAAAAAAAAAAATCAACTCTTTTCTCCCCAGATTTGCCCATGGTGTTTCATCACAGCAATAGAAACCCTAAATAGGACATTGTCCGTGTCCCAGACGCTCAGTTGACTCCCAGACCCCTGAGCAAAGACCACATTGGGTTCTCCATGTATGCAGAACAGCGTCACAAGCTGGACCTTCTAAAACAGTGATTCTCAGCCTTCCTAATGCTGAAACCCTTTAATTCAGTTCCTCATGTGGTGACCAACATGAAATCATTTCATTGCTATTTCATAACTGTAATTTTGCTACTGTCATGAATTGTAATGCGCAGGATATCTTATATGTGACCCTTGCAGGAGTCTCAACTCTCAGGTTGAGAACCACTGTTTCAAAATTGGAGACCCTAACCCTCTAAGGAGGAGCTAGCAGAGAACATGCCTTGGCCTCAGTTATACTGTGTGATCCTCTTGGCCTACCATAGATCAATATGCCAACTCCAACCCATCCACTGGAAGAGGAAGTGCCTGGCAAGCCCCAGACTAACTGGTGAGAGCAGTTACCCTGGGATCTGCAGGTTGAAGAGGCTCCTTCGCAGCCGGAATGTTGGCTCCCATGAAGCTGAGAGGCAGACGGGGTTCTGCTAGACTTCCTCAGACCTGAGGTACAGCTGAAGGAGACGCTGAAATCTTGGCTTTTCTCACTCTCAATGGCATGTTCATCTATCCTGTTGCTGCCAGTGTTAAGTCAAGTGTGCATATCTGCGTCTCTGTTTGTCTGTCTGTGTGTCTCTAAGAATCTATATGCATCTGTATAGGTATGAAAATCTGTATCTCTACATTTCCCTACGTGTGTGAGAGAGAACATGCATGACTGTCTCTCTTCGAGTTTGTACATGCATCTCTGTTTTTCTGTGTGTCTCTGTATGTACCAACAAACTGTGTGCACCTGTGTGTATGTGTGTGCCCATGTCTCTGTCTCTGTATCTGTTTCTCTGTCTCTCTGTCTCTCTGTCTCTCTCTCTCTCTCTCTCTCTCTCTCGTGTGTGTGTGTGTGTGTGTGTGTGTATGCCCATCCCTATGTGTAAGGAGGGAGGGTGAAGAGTCTGAAAGTTCTCTTTTCTTTTTCCTTCTTTGGAAGCTCCCACTCTGGTGACCACAACTTCCTGTTTCTGGTTCTTGTCCTTCAAGCCAAAGGTCTGTGCTTTCCCCAGAGGTGTTTGTCTCTTGCCACAAGGCTCAAGACGTACCCAGTCCAGTCCCTACATTAAGAAAAAAAGCCACAAAGTCCCAGAATTTACCTTTTGCAACCGTTCCCACCTCATAGCTCTCTGTTCACCCCAGCACCCCAGCACCCCAGCACCCCAGCACCCCAGCACCCTAGCACCCCAGCAGCTCTGTTTTGCAATGTGCATAGGTTTCTTGGCTGTTTTCTGTCAGGGAGTGTGGCAGGATCTTTCAAAACCTTACTAGGGAAGCAAAACCAACAATTGCCCGTCCCGTTTTAGAAGTGCCCTGGGTATGACCCTCACATCCTTTGAGTCACAGAGAGGAAAGCATGCGGTTCTGACTGTCCGTGGCTTCCTAGCAGAGAACTTGAGAAACAAGTGTCTGTCTTCCACAGGGAAGACAACAGTGCAATAAAGAGCCTAGAAAAGCCACAAGGCTCACCTGTGAGCCTGTCTACTAGAAAAAGAAGAGGGGAAGAGAAACAGGAGGAAGATGGAAGGCAGGGAGGGAAGGAAAGGAGAGAGCAAAGGGCAAAAATATGAAGCTGCTGCTGCACCTGGGCCCTGGCCACGCACTAGATTCTCTGTGTTTCCTGATGTCTCTGGGGTGGGGAGGTGGATGCCTTGCATACATGAGAACCTGGCACCCCTACAGGGAACCCAACCCTTCCCTATCCAGTCCTAGTTTGCACCAGAACTACATTTTCATCCACTAAGCCAAGCCTTGAGGCTCAGCTGCCCATAAACCAGCAAGGAATAATTTTCCTGTGTCCTCTAAGATCACAAGGGTACCCCTAGTGGGATAAACACAAGGTAGATTCCACCAGGGTAAAATTACCCCTCCCTCCCCTGATTCTTCATTGTCATATACTCCAGACTGATTTGTACCCATCTCCTCTTGCAATAATTCATAGTAAGGCAGAGCTGATTTTACTCTGTGTGCATGCATGCATTTTTTAAAGTGCTCAACGGGCAAGCATAAGGCCTGGGTTCAGATCTCCAACACCCTGGCAAGGCATCCTGTGTCTATAAGCACAGGGTTGGGGGAAGTAAGGAAGAGACAGAAGGATCCCTGGGACTCACTGGCCAGATAGTCGAAACCAAACAGTAAACTCTAGGTTCAGTGAAAGATTCTATCTCTAAATAAAAGGTAGAACATAACAGAAAAAGATATGCCATGTGACATATCTCTACATATACACACCATAGAGAGAAAGAGACAGACAGACAGACAGACAGACAGACAGACAGACAGACAGAGACAGGGGACCTAATGGGACCATTAGAGCAGCCCAGAAACTCGTCACAGACAAAGAGGATTTTCGCATTAGCAGCAGGAGGGGACGTGTACAGCAGGTATGTGGAGGACCCGGCTGGCCTGAACTGGGAGAGCTGGGAGAACCCAAGGCACAACAGAAGAACTGGTGAGCAGGGTTACTCCTTTTGCCAAGTCAACCACTCGGTTCCACCCACAGGGCATCCCAGACGTCTCCATCAATAATCATGCAAGGATTGATAAAAAGCCATCTGTCTCCCATGAAGTGTGATGTTGTCTTTCTTCAAAGCCATAAGCAGCCCTGGGGCTGAGCCAAGGAATGGCTTATAAAACCCTGGATAATCACCTTGCACGCACCTCTCAGCTCAAATGCAACCGAGGACAGCTGTTTCAGAGGAAGTGTGAAGCCGCTTCATGCCTGGACTTCTCTGTGTTCACAGTCTACCGTCTCTACAAGACTGCTGGGGACACAGCATTGGTGCATCTCTGGAGAACTCCCGCTTTCCTGCTACTTTTAACACCCTTCTCAACACAAACTGAAACCATGAACTTCGGAGCTAGTGCGCCACACTTGACACGGTCCTCAAACCTCCTGAAAATGGCCCATCCAGCCACCTGTCCCCTGTGCCCATTTCCTGGTATCCCTGTTGCTAAGGAAAATCCAAAACAAGCCCAATTGCTTCTCTGAAAATCCCTGTAGCTGCAACACCCAGCAGGCTGAGAGCAGGCCTTTGACTTCTCCAGAGACTATTGTGCCTTCATCTTCAGAGCAAAGTAGCCTTCCACTGTCTTCCCTGTTCTCTGGGCAAAAGGCACCTTTTGTATCAAATCCACTACAGGACTGACTGTTCTTGGCAAAGGCTAAGAGTGACCAGAGAGACCCGCAGCGTCCTGGGGCATAGAAACAGGAGTGACACGCTGTTAGAGTTAGTGGAGGACTTTTATTGTAAGCACTCAATTTAATGATATCTTTTCTTTAAGTCGGGCATTCTCCACCTGTGGGTTGCAACCATCAGAAAACACTTATTTCTGGTGGTCCTAGGAACTGAGTGAGACACTTCTCAGTAGCAAAATTACAGTTATGAAGTAGCAACAAAAATAAATTTATGGTTTGGGGTTCCTAATGCCATCAGAAGTATGTGTTTTCCAATGATTGAGACCCACAGGTTGAGAACCACTGCTTTAAATAAAATAAGTTTTGTTTTGGTTTGGTTTTTTTTTGGTGGGTGGGAGGAAGCAGGACAATTTAACCTTCTGACAGTTGTCACAGATATCCTAGTGCTTAGCTGCTTTGAGTGGAGGACTGTCAGCCAAGAGCCAGTTGAGTGGTCTCTTGGCAGTCCAATTGCTATTAACACTGCACATACACATGTATGCGTGCACACACACACACACACACACACACACACACACACACACACCCTGAGGAAACTGCATACTGGCTATAGCTGCTTGCTGCCAGAGCTGCTCTAGAAATCAGTCTCAGCCACATTTTTTTTCCCAAACAGCTTGCACTTGGCTTTTGATATCACACACAGGAAAAAACTAAGGGAAATTATTTCAGAGCGATTGGGAGGAGGCGGTCAACTATACTTCGGGGGAAGAACTGATTTTATTTGTAACTGTCTCCTTCAAGTTCTCAAAATCAAGCCAGTCAGGGGTGGGGTCTCTTGATGGCAAGTGCAGTCCTTTGGACTTCATAAATATACATGCTGACCTAAGGCCTCGGGTGGGTTTTGCTGATACCTGAGGGTCCCCAGTTGCCATCTGTGACAAAGGCAGGTGCACACACTTCCATGTTGAGGGTGTCAGTGGTCTATCTGCCCTCAGCACTGCAGAAGCCATCT
Source organism: Grammomys surdaster (assembly GCF_004785775.1). Lineage (NCBI taxonomy): Eukaryota > Metazoa > Chordata > Mammalia > Rodentia > Muridae > Grammomys > Grammomys surdaster. The sequence continues at coordinate 9,605 of NW_021627524.1, read as the reverse complement.
GACTATGGTTTATTTCCTTTTCTGCTTGTGTATTTATATGTATTTATTTTTACTACCCAAGGACTACAGTGCTAACAGCAACCACACAGGACCTGGAATGTCCCTCTTCCCCATTAGCCTAAAAACAAAGTCACATGTAATTGTGGGCCAAGACACGTTACCCAGAGGCACTTTGGGAAAGCCCCAATCCCATAGTCTTTTTAAAAATTCTTTCTTTATTTTTTTTTATTTGTTTTGGGTTTTGAGATAAGGTTTCACCATGTAACTCTAGCTGACCCTGAACTCACAGAGATCTACCAGCCTTGGCCTCCCAAGTGCTGGGATTAAAGGTGTACACCACATCTGGCACCACCATACTTGGCCTTCTTTGATTTTTAAAAATGTGTGTGTGTGTGTGTACCCATATGTGTGTGTATACACACATGTGTGTGTATACACATGTGTGTGATACTCATGTGTGTGTGTATACACATATGTGTGTGTGTGCGTGTGTGTGTGCATGGGTGGTACATGTGCATGAATATGAATCCCCCCATTTCTACACATGTGGAAGCCAGAGCAGAGGACGTCACGTGTCTTCCTCTATCACTTCCTACCTTATTGCTCTGAAGCAGTCCTCTCTGAACCAGAAACCCACCAGGCTAGGCTGGTTAGCCAGTGAGTTTTCTGAATCTTCTATCTCTGTCCCCCTAGGCTGGAGTTATAACCACACACAGTCATCCCTGGCATTCTATGTGGGTGCCAGGGATTCTAATTCAGGTCCTCATATTTGCAGAACAAGTTTTCTTACCCACTAAGTCATTTTCTTAGCCCTATAGCAACCCCTCATGTTTGGTTTTAGGGGGTGCTGGAGATTGAACTCGGATCCTGTACTTACAAGGTTTACTGACTGATTTCATCTTCCCAGATAATCCCACACTCCTATACCTAAAATCCCTAAATACCAATTAATTGTAGAAATTGCTATTTGAGGTGGACATGGGCTCAATAAGGCAGTGCAAAGCCACACACGGGGAGAAGTAGGAACTTCCAGTGTAGCCATCATCCATCCACTGACAGGTAACTACTAGCCACCTGCTGCTTCAGCTGTTAAGACTCGGGGTGCATAGCAAAGCAGAGGCAAGCTAAGGGTTCTGAGTTCCCCTTGATGGTAACAAAAATGTTCTGAAGCTCCTAAGGTAGCTGCTGTATGGCTCAGAGTACACAGTACCCTGAGGTAGGTCCCTCAGAGGGCTGTGAGACAGGCCTCTGGAAAGATGTTGGAGATAAATGTGATAGCTAAGGAGACTGCTCTGCCAGTAAAGGGTTTGCCACATAAGCAAGATGGCATGAGTCCCATCCCTGGCCCAATGTCAAAAGCTGAGAGGGGTGGTATGGGCCTGTAATCCCAGTGTGGGAGAGAGAGACCGGCAGAGCCCCTCACTGGCCAGGCCCACTGAATAAGCTGCAGCTCTCAATGAGAGACTCTGTCTCAAAAGCCAGGGCAGAAGCCTCCCGAGGATGAGGAATCACATCTGAGGTTGTCTTCTGGCCTACACACACACACACACACACACACACACACACAATCAACCAATAAACAAATAAAAATAAATATTTGATAAAATGCCACACCAGTGGGCAAAACGAAGACAGTGAAAGGCAAACATGTAGACCTGGGCGCCTGGAACTTCAGCTGACTCAGCAGCAAAGTGCAAATGTCATTTGTCCCACTTCATCCCCACCTTCACCCGCACCCCACCTCACCTCGGCAAGGGCTCCAACCATGAAGGAGCTGGCATCCAACACAGCCTGCTACAAAGGGTGTCACCGACCATCAGTCTTGTAAGGCTTTTAAGAAATGACTAAGATTTCACACATACCATCCTTCCAGTAAGTTCACTGGAAGATCGGTAAAGGTTAAGACTGGAAAGTGAAGGGGAGCGTAGGGACCAGCCAGAATGGCCTGAGGGAAACAGCCGTCTCTGCCTCATGCTCTCAGTGTCCCTGTGTGAGGCCGGGTAAGCATCTACAAAGGGCTGGCAGATGTCGTCATCCAAGTCGTGGCTGCTTCCCCTACAGGCCCTGCTGCTTCTACAAGAAGAGAGATGGCTTTACCCTGAGTGTTCATAAAGGAAGGGGGAGTGGACATCACCAGAGAGTACAAGGTCCCTCAGTGAGTGGCCAGCCAATCTCTCAACTCAGATCCTCACGCTGGGTCACTGGGCTCTTCATCCTCAGCATCTGAGCGTTGCAGACATGGGGTAGCCTTGTGATACCCCACACATGTATCCTCTTTCACCTGCATGTGGGTTCTAGTTTCCTTCCCAGACAGCAACTACAACCAGGCCTGCTGAGGCCTGGAGAATCTGTCCTTCCACAGGGAAAACTGGGCTCCATGCACAGCACAGCCCTGTGAGGTAAGGTGACTGTGTCTCTCAGCCCCTCTGGGAATGTATAGATGTGGAAGGTTGGAACCTACCATGGAACTGGCCCTTGGAGCCCTGAGGGAGCCACACCAGAATGCTGTCTTTATTCCATACTCCCAGAGTATGTGCAGCTTGGGTGACTATTCAAAACGCTGTAGGACATGGACTCATCCCAGACTGGTCCATTACGAGTGGCAAAGAAGGACTGTGAAGGGCTCCTTACCGTGCTCTTAGGGCTTCCCTGGTTGCTACCCTATCTCCTTCTACTTCCCCCACTTGTGTTCTTTCTCTCTCCCTCTCTATCTCCTTCTCTCTCTCCCTCCCTCCCCTACCCCTCCTTTCCTCTCCTCTCCTCTCTCCCCCATCCCCACACACTTCTCTTTGTTGGTTAATATTGAGCATGAACTTGGCAGCATCTAAAATCACCTAGGAGACAACCCTTTGTCTGTAAGGGAGTTTCTAGATTAGGTAATTAAGACCCACCCTGAGTGTAGGCGGCACCATTCTGTCCTAGTTAGCTTTCGCTGCCAATTTTGACATAGCCTAGAGTCTTCTGAGAGGGAAGCCTCCATTAAGAAATTGCCTAGATCAGATTGACCTGTGGACATGTGTGTTGGTCATTGTTCTGATTATTAACCTATAAAGGAGGGCCCAGCCCACTGTGGGAGGTGCTGTTCCTAGGCAGGTGGACCTCCACTGAACAAGAAAGCTAATTAAACTTGAGGGAGGGAGGGAGGGAGGGAGGGAGGGAGGGAGGGAGCCAGAGACTCAGCTAGCAAGCAGCATCCTCCAGGAGTCCTGCTGTACTTCCTTAGCTGTGAGGAAGATCCCTCCCTGGTCAGAGGTCATGCAGTGCAGAACAGCTACCAGGCCTGTCTTTAGATTCCTGCACTGAGCCCCTGCTCTGACTTGTTTCAACTGAAGGATGGTAACCTGGGAGTTTAGGATGAAATAAACCCTTTCCCCAAACTTGTTTTTAATCAAGGTGTTTTATCACAGTGACAGGAAGCAAACGAGAGAAAGGGTCCTAGATGGCATAAAAAGAAGAAAGTGAGAGTAAGACCAGCATCCACCTCTTGCTGCTTCCTGGGGATGCAGGATGACCAGCTGCCCCACCCTCCTGCCATCATGCCTGCCCCACGATGGTGGACCGTACCCTGAGCAGACTTCCCTCCATAACTGTGTTTATCTGGCATTTTGTGTCACAGCCACAGGAAAAACAACTCACACCGCACCTTTTTCAGTCAGCCTGTTTGCCTAAACTCTGTCTTCCAGAAAAAAAAACTGCAGCTTTCCCCCCACATCTACATAGTGATAAACTAGTCTCTAGGATCACTTTAAGGGGCAAGTTCCATCACCACTGAGCCTGAGCCTGCTTCCCAAGCACAGCTCTTAGTAACCAAGCGGCATTCCAGCATTTACTGTAGGCAACTGCTGACACCTCTAAAGATTGCCTAGCACACCACCTGGGCAGGGCCTCTGATGATCTTCCTGTGACAGAGTCCTGGAGTAGAATCACTGGGCCAGTGTGTGTGTGTGTGTGTGTCTGTGTGTGTGTGTGTGCATGCATGAATGTAGGCATACATGTGAATGCATGTGTCTGCATATATGCATGAGAGAGAGATTGAGAGAGAGAGAGAGAGAGAGAGAATAGAATAGAATCGTCAAGCTACAGAAAGGTTACAAGTACCAAGGAAGCAGGGACTGTTTTCTTTCTGACACTGCTAACCGATTTGATTTTGATTAATATATGCATTGACTTTGATTTTTGACGCAAAAACTCACTACAGAGTTCAGATTCAAACTCATTCTATAGCTAAGAATGGCCTTGAACTCTAAATCCTCCTGCCTCAAATTCCCAAATGCTGTGATGACAAACTATACCACTGTGCCTGGCTTCAACAGCTATGGACAACACTAGGTCCGTGACCAGCAGACATTCCAGTCAGCACCTGTTTTTACAAACTAGAACATATCATTATGTTCTGCTTTCTGTTGTTATGATAGCACACCATGACCAACAGCAACTTGAGGAAGAAAGGATTTACTTGACTTACACTTCTATATCCAATCCTGAGCCTGGAGTAAGGCTGATAGCCAGCAAGTCCCATGAGGATTCTCCCACCTCTGTCCTCACAGTTCTGACGCTGTGGGTGCTATAAACTCACCTAGCTTTCTACATAGGTGTTGGGGATTGGAATTCCAGACTTTGTGATTGAACAGCAAGTGTCCTTTCCCCCTGAGCCATTTCACAGCCCCAAGCCTGGCCCCTCTCCCTCCTCCTTCTTCTCTCTGTCTCTCTGCATCTCTGTCTCTGTCATCTCTTCCCTCTCCCTCCCTCCCTCTTCCCTGATTCAGCATTGTACATGATGTTGTCTTGTCTCTTGTGATCTGGATATGGTGGACTAGCCAGCTACTTGACATAACCTTCTTCCATGTGGACATGATGACCCCTCATGGGGCCTCTGCCAGGAGCGTTGCAGAAGCACCCCTGCATCCTCCTCATGCTCCACACAGTCAGTAATTCTGCTACTGGTGACGTGCTCTACTGCCCAAGGCTGCAGTGGTGTCTACGATTCCCCCCACTGCCTCCTTTGCGTCCAGTGTCAAGAAATAGGCTTCTTTGACAATATATAAATATTCTCTTCCTCATTGTACTTCAAGCTGAGACATTTCTCTGTTAGCATGGCTGCTGTCCCACTCAGGATTGTCCTGGTGTGGCTGCGGGGTCCTCTCCTCTGACCTTACCATCATTCTTCAAGCATGTCATTAACCAACTTAGCACATGTATTGTTGTGTGTGCATACATGTGTATGTGTTCCTGTATGTGTGGATGCACATAAACATGTGGAAGCACGCGTGTGGAAGGACACAGCTTCTTTCTTTACCTTATTCATTGAGGCAGGGTTTCTCGAGCAGATCCAAAGCTTGCTGAGGTAGTAGTCCGCTTGTTCCCAGGAGTCTCTACTTCTGCCTTCCAGCACTGAAATTACTGTGAGATTCCGTGCCATCCAGTACTGTTGTGGGTCTGGGGATCTGAACTTGCGTCTCATCCTTGTGCAGCAAGTGCTTTATCAACTGAGTTATCCTCCCAGCCCTCTCCAGAGACTCATCACACTGGTTCTTTGACGCCCTGTTCACACCATAGAGACTCTCACTTTTACCGCACACTCTGCACTCTCCGCATGACTGCCCCACTTCCTGGTGGATGCTTCACACTGCTGTGTGGTCCCCACAGTTCCAACACCCATCTCGGTGACTCTTCCCACTGCTCTGCAGATGTTTGCCTTTGTCAGCCCCATACCACAGGGTTGGTCCTGAATTTCTAGACAAGAGGACAGTAGATCTGGAGCATCTGTGGATGCCTAAAGGCTGGTACATGTCCCATCGCTGCCCAAAGCGTGAGAACTCCTCACCATCACCACCGCCCTCGCACTTTCAAAAGGTCATAAGGGCTGGGAACGTGGCTCCTTGATCAGAGAGCTAGCCTAGTATACCTGAAGCCCTGGGTTCTATTCCCAGCACCACATAAAACAGGTGTGGTGGCACATGCCTGGAAACCCAGCACTATGGAGGTAGAGGAAGTGGGGTCAGAAGGTCAAATTGGGTCCATAGAGAGTTCAAAGCCAGAGTGGGATACAAGAGACTTTCAAAAAAAAATTCTTAAATCTGTAGTTCCTTCTGCTCCTTCTTTATATTTGCTTTAGTCAATAAACACTACCGGACATTTTCCTTTTTTTAATGAGAATTTTTTTTTTGCTTTTTTGTGCATTTTGCCCACTTTTTAGTAGAAATGAAAATAATTATTTCCAAGAAATTCTTACATAGATGGGGATTTACTAGTATGTTAAATCATTATACCTACCCCTCTCCTTTGTTTTGTTTTTGTATTTCACAATGTTTTTATTAGGGTCCATAGTCTACTGAATAAAAGCACTTAAGACATTTTGAAAAACTATACAATTTATGTCTTGGGAATTTAATTTCATTCAAAAAAACAAAACAAAAAATCTGTGCACATTCACCTAATTTAAACGCTATTTCATCCATGTGTCTAAGATACCTAAATGTGGAAGATTTGATTCTAACACTTAAAGTCACCCCAATAGTATTTTTAAATATGTATTACAACAGAAAGTTTGTCCTCTCGGTAAAATCAGATACAGTCTAATTAAGCATGTAAAAGACCAATCTGGAGCATACAGCCAGGCACGCACTCACACATACACAGAAGCAGGGTCAGTCCTGTCAGATCCACTTTATTTTCCTTTTCCCTCCTCACATACAGAACTTCTCACACATTTCTTGCCGCTAAAGTCACTCGATGTTGGCAAGGTACCATTTTATCCCTAAAACTTTGTTGGCATCAAAATATGACAGTTACCAGTGTTAAATCCATAAAATATTTACACAGCACAGCAAGTAAAGCTTTAGACATTTGTCAATTACACACAGAAGGAGACAAGACCCTCACTCTGAATGTTTGGGATCAGGAGCTCACTGGTCCTTGTCTGGCGACCATACTCGGGTTCAAGAGCAGCAGAGGCAGCAGACAGTTACTTCAGAGGACACTGAACACTGTGGTCTGGAAGCACGTTACGACGTCACCCAAGTGTGACACCACTTGTGACACCCAAGTGTCACACCACTTCCTCCTCCAAGGTGGCCTCATAATCCTAGAATGGTAGGTCCAGCTGATGCAAAGTAGAGACAACACAACATTTATTCTGTGGAGACATCCTATTCCTAGGCACGTGCTGTGACTCTGAACGAAATTCATCCCAAGAACTTGTCACGTTCATTCTTGTTTTTTAGGTTCCTGGTTCCATCAATTTGGCACTCAACCGTTACTTCTTTCTTGGTAACGCCAGACTCAAATTTGACCTGGATGGCAACTAGGGGCTGTCGATATCCAACGTGCCGTTTTTTCCCATAATATGGAAAATACTTTAAGTCTATAAGTCCAAATTCAGAATAAGTTGCTATATTTGCTATGTTTTCATCCTTTGTCACACATGTTATTTGTGGAGTTCCATCTGGGATTAGCTCGATTATTCTGTTCATGTTCACAAGAATACATAGTTTTCTAAAAATGTCAGTGTAGAACATTATCATCATCCTGGCCTTTTTGAGTGTGTGTGTGTGTGTGTGTGTGTGTGTGTGTGTTATGCATGCATACGTACAGATGTGCTCATCTGTGTGTGCACATGTGGAGGCCCGAAGTTATGTCCAGGTAGGCATGATGCAAGAGGAGCTGAGAGTTCTACGTCTTCACCTGAAGGCCACTAGAAGACTGGCTTCCAGGCAGCTAGGATGAGGGTTTTAAAGCCCACTCCCACAATGACACACCTACTCCAACAAGGCCACACCTACTCTAACAAGGCCATACTTCCTAATAGTGTCACTCCCTGGGCCAAGTATATTCAAACCACCACAGTAGCCAAGAATGGCTTTGAACTCCTGATCCTCCTGCCCCTCACTTCTAGAGTGCTGAGGGGACAGGTGTGCACTGTTAGCCTGACTCTAGTCTTTGTGGTGGTTTGAATAGGTATGACCCCAATAGACTCATATGTTTGAATGCTTGTTGGAGGAAGTGTCACTGTGGGAGTGGGCTTTGGTGTCTCTATGTTCTGGCTCTTCCCAGTGTGGAATTCCAGCCCCCTCCTGGCTGCCTGTGAACCAAGGTATAGAATTCTTGGCTCTTCCAGCATCATGTCTGCCTGGATGGTGCCATGCTCCCCACCATGACAATAATGGACTAAACCTCGGACACTGTAAGCCAGCCCCAATGAAATGATTTCCTTTATAAAAGTTGCCTTGGCCATGGTGTCTCTTCACAGCAACGAAACCCTAAGACAGTCTTTATGCTACTTTCCAATCAAAACTGTTTGGGATTCAGTAGGAGGAAAATGATTTCTGCGCAATGTCTGGATTCCACGTGGTTAATTGAATCAGTCTCTACTAATTGAGGTCAGTCTCTTCATGAACTGGAGGGTCCCAGGAGACTGTAGTGGCCTGTGTCTTCACCGATGTCACTGATGAGTCTCACAGTGGTGTCTCCTTATCACAGGATAGCCTCATGCTGTGTTCGTGTCTGCGAAGGGACAACTCTCCTTGCTATTCTTAAATCAGCTTGTGACTCTGTGTGGTCCGTTGCAAAGCACTGATGAACCTTTAAACCCTGAACAGAGCTTACCCACTTCCTGCTGGGTCTCCACCTAGTCTGGAGCTGTCATTCTTTCCTCTGGAGGGTGTGAGGGTGTGACTGTCTCCAAACAAAGGCTCAGCTTTTCCTGCGGGGTGGGGGGGTCCATTCCTGGGCTGTTGCTAGATCTAGGCTTGCATTTGTCTCTGTCTCAGTGGCATGTGCACCACTGAAAGACACAAAATCCTACCCAGTGTTAGCCAAGAAAGTAACAGCTCTGCCAGGCGGAGGCAACAGCTGCTTGGTCTCCTGCGCTGTCTGTCATAGGAGACTATGCACTCAAGGCCCTAGCTGCCTTCCAGTGTGGATTGAAGTGTGTGGATTACATAAGGGGGCAGGCACTCTCCTTCCTAGATAGGGTGGTAACCATGTGGCCTTGTTGGAGGGTCATGATCGCTTCCAACCACAACCACCTCCCTTCTTCCCCTCTTTACCCTACAAGTCCTGGGATCCTGGACAAGCATGGATTCAAGACTGAACTGGTCCAGGAGAGACACACCCAGACAGTGTCCCCAGGTGACCTGGTGCCTCTGTGGAGCAGGCAGGAAGTGTTGTTCCCTGGTCACCCAGCCACCCACGGCCATCTGCTCAGCTCCCTGGAAACACCCCTGTGGTCTCTGAGATTATTCAGCAGTTTTGAGCTTCCTGTGTGGTGGGCCTGGTTTGTGTCCCTTTTTGCTCTGTTTGTTTGCTTTTTTATGTGTGTTTCAAATTTTCAAATGGTGCAGTGAAAAGGAATAGGAGGGATGGGCAGAACTGGGCATTATTTGCCAGTAAAGTGACTGTCCACCAAGGCTAGGGTTTTTTTTTCCCCAGACTTCCTGTGGTGAAATTAACCCCCAGCTGTGAGACACAACTCACTGGGAGACTCAATCCCATTCTAGTGGTTAGAGAAGGGGCCTGAGAGTAGAGTAGGGTTTGATGTTGTCATTGGGAGGAGCCTCAGCCATGAATCCTCCTAGCTTTACAGGCACCGAGAGCGACAGAAGGCA
>NW_021627523.1:0-88716 GCF_004785775.1 Grammomys surdaster | reverse complement strand
CTTTGGCTACAAGGGATCCTGTCTCTAACACACATATATACAAACACATACACAAACCACACATGTATACACACACGCAGAGAGAGGAGGGGGAGAGAGAGCAAGAGAGAGATGTTGCATATGTGAAATGTGTTTTAACTATACAAAAAATATTAAAACAAAAAGAAAGAAAAACATGCACCATGAAAGACAATGCAGACAGGATGCTGGCTTTATCTATTTTATACAGACTATAATGAGTTTTTGTCAACCTGACGTAGCTAAAGTCATCTGGGAAGGGAGAATTTCAATTGAGGACTTGTTTCCATCAGATTGCCCATATGCAGGTCTGAGGGGGCATTTTCATGATTAGTATTTGATGTGGGAAGGCCCAACCCTTCATGGGTCACCTCTGGGTAGAAGGTCCTGAGATGTATAAGAAAGCAGTCTGAGCCAGGTGGTGGTGGCATGGGCCTTTAATCCCAGCACTTGGGAGACAGAGACAGGCGGATCTCTGAGTTCCAGGCCAGCCTGGTCTTCAGAGTGAGTTCCAGGATAGCCAGCACAAGGCAGACAGACAGACAGACAGACAGACCAATAGAGCAAGCCATGGAGAATAACTCAGTAAGCAGTATTCCTCTATGGCCTCTACAGTAGCTTGTGCCTCTAAGTTCTGACCTCCCTCAGTAGTCAACTGCAACCAGGACACATAAGCCAAATAAACGATTTCCTCCCCATAGTTGCTTTCAGTCAAGATGCTTATCGTGGCAACAGAAAGAAAGCTAGGATTCAGACTCTGAAGCAAATACTTACCTGGAGGTATCAAAGGAAGTTCCGTCACGGTGAATCCTAAACCTCCATGAAGCTTCATGGTAAGAAAGGACCCTGTGGGCAAGAGAAAGCAAAGTCAGTGGGTGTGTTGAGAATTGTGTGTTTGTGTACATGTGTGTCTGCATGTCGAGACCAGAGACTGGCATCAGGTGTCCTCTTCCATGAGTCTCCACCTTTTTTGTATGTATGTGTATGTAGCATACATACACACACATACATGTTCCCATATGAGAGTGCACATGTCTATGCATGTGCATGCGTGTGCGTGTGCATGCATGTGGAGCCCAGGGGTTGATCAGGAGTCTTCCTTGACCGATTTACATTTTATATATTGAGGCAAGGCTTCTCAATTTAACCAAGAGCTCTCAATGCAGCCAGTCAAGCTAGTCAGCTTGCTCCAAGGATCCCCTCTCCCTGCCTGCTGTGTACTGAGGTTCCAGACAGACTACTTCTGCCCCAGCATCTGCATGGCTTCTGAGAACCAACGTTAGGTCATCATGTTTATACATCAGGCATTTTACCCATCCACCCATCTCCTCAGCTCTGTTGCCTTAGTTTTTAGACAAAGTCTCTCAGTAAATCTAGAGCTCACAGACTCAGCAAGACTGGCTGGCCACTGAGCTCCAGGGTTACACTGCTCTCTGCCTCCTCAGTGCTGAATGACAAGCACAAAAACCATTCTTGGCCTTTTCTTTTCTCTTCCTTTCTTTTAACATGGGTTCTGAGAGTTCAGACTCACATTCTTACACTTACACTGGCTACTAATTTTATGACCATTGGACACAAGCTAAAGTCATCTGAGAATAGGAAACCTCTATTGAGAAGATGCCTCTGTTGGTCTGTAGGCAAACCTGTAGGGAATTTATTAATTCATCACTGAGGTGGGAAGGTCCACCTCATTGTTAGGGGAGCCACTCCTAGGCTGGTGGTCCTGGGTTCTATAAGAAAGACTGAATAAGCCATAGGGAGCAAGCCAGTAAGCAGCACTCTTCCCCGGCCTCTGTGTCAGCTCCTGCCTCCAAGTTCCTGCCCACTTTGAGTTTCTGCCTTGGCCTCCCTTAATGGACCACAGCTTGAAATATGGAAGCCAAATAAATATTCTCTAAGGTGCTTTGGTCATGATGTTTTATCATAGCAATAGTGACTCTAAGACACGCCCTGAGTCATCTCTTTCCTCGTCCTAAGCTGAAATTTTAATTAGTTTTCGCAACCTAAAGAATGGGCAGAAGGGGCTAGAGAACTGTTAAGAGAACTGACAGCTGTTCCAGAGGGCCAGAGTTCAATTCCTAGCAACCACATGGTGTCTCACAACCATCTAAATTGGGATCCGATGCCCTCTTCTGTTGTGTCTGAAGACAGTGACAGTGTACTCATATGTATAATGGGCAGAAGAGAGGGAGATGGAACTGTACTGTGATTGTCATTCAACCCAGGTACCAGGATCTAAAGTCAGGGCTTCTTCAGACTCACAGAGAACATTGTCAAACCGACTATGTGTTTAGCCATAGAAAGCTTCAAGACTCTTCAAAACATTGCTGCCAGGCTGGTGAGATGGCTCAGTGGTTAAGAGCACTGGCTGCTCTTCCAGAGGTCCTGAATTCAAATCCCGGCAACCACATGGTGGCTTACAACCATTTGTAATAGGATCTAATGCCCTCTTCTGGTGTGTCTGAAGACAGCTACAGTGTACTCACACAAATAAAATTAAATTAAATTAAATTAAATTAAATCTTTAAAAGAAAAAAAAACATTGCTGCCTAGGTGTATTCTCTAAACACAGTAGAATAAATCTCAAAGTGAGTAACTCCCACCTAACTGAAAATATAAGGTTCATACCCAACAAAGGATCCAAAAGGAAACATCCTTTGATCCAAAGAGAAAATCAAAATGAAGACTTTAAGTAGTTTTTCTAAAAGATACTAAAGACATGTTATATGAAAATATGTGAGGTTCAGCCAAAGCAGTATCTAGAGGCAAATTTCTAGTCTTCTCCAAATATTGTTAGATAAGAAAAACTGGGAAAAAAATTATTTAAGTGATTATGTTACGGTTTAAACCTGAGGTGTTGTCCAAATTCATGTGTAAAAGCTTCGATCCCAATGCTGTGGTGTTCAGAGGGGGCCCTTGGGTAGAAGGTTTATCACGAGAGCTCTAACGTCATTGGCCGATTCACCCATCAGTGACACATAACTTCACGGACATTGGGAGATGACAAAGACGTATGAATTGGAGCCAGGCACAGCGGCTGTTATCTGTCTTAGAAAATGAAATAGAAGGATTACAGTGAGTTCAACCTCAATCTCAGCTTAGACTATAAATTAAGGTTATCACAGGAGAGAGAGAGACAGAGAGAGAGGCTGAGAAGATAGCTTAGTCAGTATAGCACTAACCATGCAAACAGGAATAACTGAGTTCAAATCCTCAGCAGCTACATAAAAGCCATGTGTGGCACTCATCTGTAACCTAGCACTAGAGAAGGGGGAGGCAGATGGACCCCTAAGCTTACTGCCCAACCAGTACAACCAGCCAGTGAACTCCAGGCTCAGTGAGAGATCCCATCTCAAAGAATAAGGTGGAGTCATTGAGAAAGACAACCAGTGTTAACCTCTGACTTCCACATATGCACACACACATACCTATATGCACACACACACACACACAAACATGCTGAAGAAAGAAAAGGGAAAGATACTTGGAGCTCACTGAGGAGTGGGTCTCTGCAGGCCCCAGCCTATCATTCCCCCAGGACTCTGTCTATACAAAGGTGAACAGCTCTCTTCTCCCCACAGTCCCAAAGCAACAAAGCCAGGTGACCACAAACTGGAAACTCTGAAACTATGGGCCAAGATAAGTCTTCCATCCTCTAAATTAGTTTTTGCAGGAATTTTATAACAGAGACAGAAAGCTAACTAATGCATACATAGTTTCCATATATTTGAAGGACTGTTATCAAAAAATGTTTTAGAAACATGGGGCCTGCAGTGGTCATAACTGGTCCATGGCAGTATCTCGATCAGTGTTTGGTATGGGGATGGGATGGTAAACACTGACTGTAAGGGACACTGCCCACGTTTTCTCCCACAGAATCAACGTGCCCACCTGCTGTATGAGTTTTTTTCCTCGAAGGAGGCACACACACGTTACTTGTGTGGCAGTGGAGTGTGAGAGGAAGTCTGGTAAGGTCAAACTAAGGTTAGAAGCCCTAGGAACCCTGAAGGGACCAACAGTAGGAGCTTTGCCTACTCCTGGCACCAGGCCCCTGTCACATAGCCATAGCCCCTCATAGAGAGAAGTGTGGCCATCATTCACCTAGGGGAAGGGCCCCCAAGCCCCTCCACATGGAGATGAGGCATCCCTAACATCTCAGACCAACCCAATAGGAAGCACCTACTGTCAGACTCCAACCCACCCCCACACTGTATATAAGACCCTATCCAGAAACAATAAAGGTATGAGAGAATTATTCTGTCATTTGAGAACATCTGTCATATGAGCTGTATGTAATACTGCCTAGGAAGAGAATGCTCTCCCAAAGCTTTTGCCACCAGAAGCTCCCCTGCACTCCCTCACTGGCTAGCCAGCCCCTGCCGGCTCAGACCAGCTTGGCTCAGTGCAGCCAGTGCACAGAGATATCCGCAGATAGCCTCCGTTACACAGAACAGCAATTACTCCAAAAGATGGAACAACAGTAGAGCAAAGTAATGGTTGCACCAAAATTAACTCAGTGAGCCAGTGAGTACCTATTGATTGGTATTACCAACAGGAATGTGTTTGGGGAGGGGATACTACTTATAAAAGCAGGGACAACCCAAAAGAGTCTTCTTTACCTGAACCATACTCTAATATGGGTGACAATTCATAAAAGCTGCAACTCTGGTATTCATAGCTTGAGGGCAGCTCAACAGGGTCAGACAGATCTCCTGACAGCTGTACAGACCACAGTCCCCACCGCCAGCAGTTGTTTATAAAGCTGGAGAAAGACCTTCTAGAATCTTCCAAGTTTCTATTTTCCTAGACATGTGACATTCTGTTTACCTTGAAAGCATCTAGGATTACCTAGGAGATAAGCTCTGGACATGTCTGAGGGGATTTGCAGATTGGGTTAACTGAGGAAGGAAGTCCCACCCTGAACGTGGGCAGCACCATCCACAGTCTGGGGCTGAGGCTGAATGGATAAGTGAAGGAAGCTGTTCTAGTTACTACTTTTGTTATTATGTATTATTAGTTTCTATTGCTGTGACGAAACTGCCATGGCCCCAGGAAACTTATAAAAAAAAAAAAGTATGTATTTTGGCTTACGGTTCCAGAGGATCAGCATTCATGATGGTAAAATAAAGACATGGTGGCAGGAACAGCAGAGAACTCACATCTTGAACCACATGGGTGAGGCAGAAAGAGCTAACAGGGAATGGCAGGAGCTTTTGAAACCTCAAAGCCCACCCCCCACCCCGTGACACACCTCCCCTAAGAAGAGCACACCTTCTAATCCTTCTCAAAAAGTTCTACTAACTGGGAACAAGGTATTCAAGCATATGAGCCTGTGGGGACTATTCTCCTTCAAACCACCAGAGGAACTGAACACCTGCATCCATCTCTCTCTGCTTCCTGACTGTGGATACAGTGTGAGCAGCTGTGGATACAATGTAACCAGCTGTCTCGTGCTCCTGCTGCCATGCCTTCCCCACCATGATGGACTGTGTACCCTAGACTGTAAGCCACAGTCTACCCTTCTTCAAGTTGGTTTGGTCAGATGTTTATACCAATGAAGAAAGTGACCAAAACAATGACCAAAACTGTATGAAGACAGGACTAAAGTGTCCCCTCAGACCCCTCCATGGCTCAGGACACCTGAAGTCATGGGGTGCTGTCAAGATTTTCTTCATGTAGTGTATCTGGTCCTATAAGCTTTGGGAATGAGACCTTTTTCACTCCTCAGGAAGTTTTGAGGTTCAGCCATGTTTGTGCCTGTTTCTTTGCATCAGTGAGGAGTATTCTTGACTTTTAAAG
The DNA here is from genome assembly GCF_004785775.1 of Grammomys surdaster. Lineage (NCBI taxonomy): Eukaryota > Metazoa > Chordata > Mammalia > Rodentia > Muridae > Grammomys > Grammomys surdaster. The sequence goes on along the minus strand of NW_021627523.1, from coordinate 82,899 downwards.
TTGTGTCTTTTGTTCTTACATATCATTTTCCAGTGTGGTTGGTTTTTGCTCATTTCTTGCTTTATCACACTGGCTAGAATGTCCATCTGATGTTGAATGCAAGAGTGGACACCTTTGCCTGAGTCCTGGTCTTAGGAAGATTAAACCTTCAGCCTTTCATGATCAAGCGTGGTTTTTATGAATATGCAGATAACTTTCCCAGACTACAGAACTTCCCTTCTATTCCGACGCTGCTGAGAAACCTGCAACTGCTCTTACCTTTATCCCTCCACATGGAACATGCTTTCTCTCTGGCTGCTTGTGAAATCTTCATCTTATCTGCTTTAGATGCTTTGGTTGGAAGGTACCTCAGTGTGGTCATTTTCTGGTTTCTTGTGCCTGGGGCTAACTGCACACCTTCATCCTGTTACTACTGTTTTTTAACCATCACATTTAAAACTGTCTGTCTTCATTTTTCTCAAAGACTTTCTCCGCCTGCTCCCTCTGAATGCTCCAGTGGCATGTACATGTGCACCCTCACATGCTAGACTCTCACTCTGTTGCCAATGGCTACTTCTGAAGATTATAGAGGGTCCCTCTCCAGCTTTATAAACAACTGACGGGATGAAGACTGTGACCACCAGAGTTGTCAGGAGTTCTGTCTGACCTACTGAGCTGTCTGCAAGCTGCATAGAGAGCACCAGGGTTACAGCCTTCATGAGTCATCATCTACAGGTGTGCTTTTGCTAATGAAGCCTCTTTTGATTCATTCTCACTGGTTAGGAGCTGGGATAGAGAAGTGGTTGAGGAGCAGAGTCCCAGCATAAAATCCCCCAGTGAGGGGCTGGGGTGTGGCTCAGTGGTAGAGCCCCTGCCTAGAATCCCCCAGTGAGGGGCTGGGGTGTGGCTCAGTGGTAGACCTCCTGCCTAGAGTCCCCCAGTGAGGGGCTGGGGTGTGGCTCAGTGGTAGACCTCCTGCCTAGAGTCCCCCAGTGGGGGGCAAGAGTGTGGCTCTGCAAAGACATGCTAGACCCTAGGTTGTATCCCCAGCACCACAAAAAAGTAAATAGTATAACATATTTGTTTGACCTTTTAAGTTAAAGGGTACACAATAAAACTTCAGTTTATAGTGCTCTTCCCACAGCCATGTACACACACACACACACACACACACACACACGAATACCTTGAACAGTAACGTCAGGTCAGGACTGGATTCAGCTCAGACTCTGGACTACTTGTTGAGTTTTTGTTTTTCAGGGCAGGGGCCAACTGCAAGGGAGGATTTTATGGAGAGAACTCAGGCTGTGGGGGTGCAACCCCACAGGAGGGCCTTTCTGTGCTGCCTTCAGAGGTATAAAAGCACAGGCCCCATTGTGCAGCACCCCATTCCGTGCTGATATTCTGTTACCAGGCAGGCTGCAGAGCAGGACACAGCACCAGGCAGTAACGACACATCTGCTTCCACAGAGGTCTTCGAACAATTTAACTGGTCTCCCATACCTGTCAACAATGCCAGACTTCCAAACAGTCACCAGACCACAGCACACTCCTCTCCTGCACAGGCTGTAACTCTATCTGTGGCATTGCTCTCCTCCCTAGCTGTCCACTACACATTCCAGCACGTGCTTACCAAACTCTGATCATTTCTCAAACTCACTGCTTAGCAGACAGAGGTGCCAGCGGCAGACACATCTCGGTTTTCCCAGAATGCACCTAGCATGTATCCCTCTGTTTGGTCTGGCTTGTCCGCCCCCTCCCCACCAGGAGAATTTAGGAACATTCTGAGATTGTGGGATGTTCCTATTCACTGAGCTCTCACTGTGTCCTGAGTCTGGAACGTACCCAATCTTGGATGAGCTCCCAACCAGCCTGGGAGGTCCATCTGACTACCCTATCCGGTCAAGGGCACACAGAGAAGCCAAAGTTATGTCTGTATCACAGAGAGATGAGAGACCAAGCTGTGGTCCAGCACCAACCTGTGTGGCCACAACCCATGCTCTCAGCCCCTCTTCTGGGCCAGTTGTGGGTGCTGATAAGGTCCAATGTCCTTCCTGCTTCAGTTGCAAGCTTAGCCCTGGAATCTCAGCCTCAGACTCAGGGAGCCCCCATTACAACAGGAGACTGACTTGACAGGGGACTTAGACCATCAGCCAATGCAGAGGCTGAGAGCAAGAGCAGGAAGCTTAGGGATGGGTCCTGTGCAAAGGACTGTGGGAAGAAGGAAAGTGTCTGGGAGATGCCACCCAGTGCTTTCTTCACCATTTCCTGTCCTTAAGTTTTATTTCTAAGGCGTGGCAACAGGAAAACCACAATAAACCAAAAACAAAAGACAAAAAAGCCCAAAGAACTGCCCAAGGAATGGCTTTTTCTAGAGACTGGTTTCTCAGGCTACTGCTATTAGGTGAGTATGGACTTCTACTTCCTCATCTTGTGAAGAGTCCAGGCCAAGCTGCAGGCTCCCACCACCAATGTTGCCCTTCTTCCCCACAGAGACATCCTGTGCTCCCTGAAAACGTGAGCCATCAGGAGCATCTCCCTCCCTACAGCTGCTTCTGTCAGATATGTTTGTCACAGTAACCCAAGCTAAAAACAGGCAAAGGATCCAGGAAGATGCCTTGGGTAGCAATTGTTTTCTCTGAAGGCATGAGGCCCTGAGTTCAGTTCCTAGAACCCATATTAAAACAAAACAACAAAAACCAAGCGAACAAACATGTGCAGTAGTACACAGTTGTATTCGCAGCACTGGAGAGGAACAGACAAGTGGGTCCCTGGACTCACTGGTCAGCCAGGCTAGCCTAGTCCATGAGTTCCAGTCTTATGAGAGATTCTGCCTCAAAAAGCAAGACCCCCGAGGAAGGACTCATGTATGCACGCACGCACACACACACACATACACACGTGTGCAAAATCAATAAAAACAGGCAAAAGGTTTGACTACAAATGTCTCCAAAGAAGATGTACAAATGACTGATAAGTTCATGAAGACTATCTAGGATGCTGGTTACTAGGAAATCTGAATCAAAGCCACCAAGAGCCACTACCTTACATCTCTAGGGAAAAGAGACAAGTGGGTCAGGGAGACAGCTTAGTGGGTAAAGGCGCTTGCTGCCAAGGCTGACAATGAGTTTGATCCCAGGGAACTACGTGGTGGAAAGAATGGACTTCCACAAGTTGTCTCCTATGGGCACCAAGATACAAACATGCCCTGTTCTCCTACAACATAAACAAATGAACGTAACAGTGTTGATGACGGTGGGGAGAAAGTGAGACTGTGGTACACTGTTGGTGAATATGCATTGGCATCACTGCCTTGAAAAACATGTTTGCATTTTCTGAAAAAGCTAACCTGAGTTCTCTGATAACTTAGCAACTCCACCCCTAGGGGTGTGCCCAAAGAATTGGAAACAGGAGATGTGGAGATGGCTTTCCTTGTTTGTTGTAACACAAGGACTTGAATTTGGGCACCCAAAACTCATGTAGAATCTGGGTACAATGCTCAGCCGGATGGGAGGTGGAGGCAGGAGGCTACCCGGAAGCTTGAAGGACAGCTAGTGTGGTCTACTTGGTGAAGTTCAGGGGCAATAAAAGACCTTGTCTTAAACAAAAGGTGGACGATATCCTGAGGATACCCCAGTCTGTACTCTGATTTCCAAATATGAGACTCGTCTATACGACCCTCCCACCCCCATCCATGCTCTCACACACTCGCTAAGAACTGAAAACAGGAGCTGCTCCATGAACGTTCAGAGCAGCATTGTAAGAGTTCAAATGCAGGGGTCACTCAGCACCCATCAACAGATGGCAGGAAACCCAAGTGGCACACCACATCACACTTCGGACTGACACTCCTTCACAAGACAGAAATGTTCCATGGGCCTTAAGGACACTCTGTAAGTGCAAAAGTCCACACACTGGGTAAGCTACATATGTGATGTAGCCAGAGAGGTAAAAACTATAGGCTCGGTGCCATCGGGGTGGGGTAACTGCTAAAAGATATGTGGTTTCCTGTGTGTGTGTGTGTGTGTGTGTGTGTGTGTGTGCTCGCGCACGCATGCAGATAAGTATGAGTGCATGTAGAGGCCCTGGGTGTTGCCCCTCAGGATACTAACCACCTTAATTTTTGAGACAGGGTCTTTCACTGAATTTAGGACTCACTGATTGAGCTAGGCTGGCTGGCTGGGCAGAACAGCTCCAGATCCTACTATCTCTGCTTCCCTAGAGCTGGGATGTCAAGCATGTGTCGCCACGCAAGTCTTTACACAGATCCTGGGACCCAAACTCAGGTCCTTGTGGTTGTGCAGAGTACAGTTTACTGACTGGGCTGCCTGCTTAGCCCCGTTAGTTTTTTTTTTTTTTGAGGGGGGGAGGGGGCTGTGTGAATGTTGTGGGGATGGTTGCATAGCGACGTAAGCACACCACGCACCATGGGACTATTTGCTTTGAAACGGTGAGCATCCATCAAGGAAGTCGCATCTTCAGACTGAAACTATGTACTCCCCACACTTGCACTGTGTGACCTGGGATGAAGTCACTGCTGTTGCCCCTGGCTGCTGCCAAAACAGCAACCCTGTCACCTCCAAGCTTGCTTCCTTGTGCCTTGAACAGGGGCAATAAAGCCTTACTCACACAGCTGGTAGCGTGCCACCAGGGCAGATAAGGGCCGCCTTGCCCTGGGTTTTTATGCTCGGTAACTGAGATAATGTGAGGAATGTGACACCAAGCTCAAACGCAGGGCCATTTAACCAGTGTCCTGGCTTCCATCCCATCACACCTGCGGGTGATTCCAGCGCGAACCTGGCAGTTGGCCCTCATCCTCATTGGCTCCCACTCCCTGCAAGTCCCCAGCCTTTATGGTAAACTCTAAAGCCACATCCAGCCTCTCCTGAGCCTTTCACCCCAGAGCACACCAAGGCCATGCACCTGTTATGTGTTCCCCTCCCTCCAACCTTCTTACCGCCAGGGGACCTTTGAACTTGGTCATGCCCCATGCCTTCCCCTTAATAAAATCCCACCAGGTGCCTAAAATAAAGGCCCATTTCTGCAACTCTTCCCCTCTAGGCACTGGCATTCATCTCCTCTCTCCTCTCTGTTCTGTGCCAAGGCTGAGGGTTGTGACTCCAGGGCCTTGATCCTACCTGGTCTTCGTCACCCACCATGCAGGGCAGCAGAAGCATCTGTCTTCTCACTTTATTTTTAATTAATCAACTTTATTAAAGGCAGAGTCTCACTCTATAGCTCTGTCTAGCCGAGAACCTGTTATACAGACCGGTTTGGCCTCACAGAGATCTACATCCCTGCCTCCCTCTCTCCAGTGCTAGGATTAAAGGCATGTGCCATGACACTGACCTGATTGGTGTTTTTTGAGATTGGATCATGTGTAAGTCCAGGCTGCCTTCAAACTTGCTAAGTAGCTGAAGCTGGCCTTGGGCTTCTGTTTGCACAGCCCAGTGCTCAGATTACAGGCTCCAGGGCTCCCTACGTGCTAAGAAGTAAGTACTTTACCAACTGAGCGTCCACACCAACCTCCAGGTTTGTTTTTTAAGACCAGGTCTTGCAACGTAGCTCAGGCTGGCCTGAAACTCCCCATCCTCTTTTCTCAGAGGATTACAGAAGAGCATCCCAATTCCCACATCCTGTAATTTCTTTTGAACTATACTTCCCGGTGAGGAAGCACTGTGGCCTTAAATCATAGGATTCGAGGGCATTCATTACTGCACACTTTGTGCGTTGGCTTCCTCCCCAGGAGAATGCGACTCCACCCACAGGCAGGCCTCTCAGCGGAACTTTTGCGCTCCATGGTGGGCCAGACGACCGAAAAAGTCGCCAAGGCCACGGCCACGGGCAAAGGAGAGATGGAGACTCACTTCCCCCATTGCTATCAAGGGGTTGGACTCTCCAGGTGCAGCGCGGCTTCTGCCAATTTGTGGTGCGCTCATTTAAAAAGCATTGTCCATGTATGGACGTCAAGCCCAGCACCAGGACCAGGAGGACTTTAGGGGTGCCAGCATCTTCCTCAACACACACACACACACACACACACACACACACACTAACACATGCAACAGCCCGCTCTCCAGGAGCATGCGCACATCTGCCACTCCAAAGTCAAGTAGAAAGGGTGCGTGGCAGATACTGAACACCAGGTGGCAGCAGAGGGCCACCCATAAACCAAGCCCTGCCGCCCCAGCCCGGAGGAGCTGCAATGGCGAGGCTACGCCTACAAAATAAGCCGCACTCCCACCCCTTAGGACACACATCCTAAGCCACCCTTCCTAAGATACCCCGCCTGATCTGGGATCAGCATGTGACCCAGTAAAAATGTGATGACAGGAGAGGGGAAGAGGACGAAGGGCTCTTCACACCAGGGTGGACCCATAAGCCCCCTGCTTTCTCACTGTATAAGGCCTTTTGCAGACAGCCTGGGAGTTAGAGGAAACACTGTCTTGTGGGAACACAGGTAATGGAGATCCAGAAGGAACATTGCAGATAGCCCTTGGGTGGGGTGAATCAGCGTCTCACAAAACCCCAGTAAGGGCAAAGCTTGTAATATCCACTAGAGTTTCCAAGCTGAAACAGTGACTACTATAGGGTGAGTATTCATCCTAAAGTTAGCCCCTTGACACTCAGCCTAGGAACTCTGACCCCAAGACCAGAAGAGATCGCACCAAAGACCTTATAGACATTGACCCTAGCCATGATCAGGTGGGTCTCTGACCTTGCAAACTTTCTGAAGACCTCTTTCCATATCTTCCCTTGCTTTCTAGAAGGGGGCCCCAGGGGAGTATAGAGGCTGTGAATGACAGGCTCAGACCCTTTACCCTTCTTTAGCCTTGCATCTTACTGTGCTTCTCTGAAACTTGATAAGGGTCTCTGAGCCAGGTCTAAGCTCAGAGCAGCCTCTGGACTCACTCTTTGCTTGCCTTGAGGCACTCCCTACTGACCGGAACCTGAGGGGATGGGTCCCGGAGTTACTACCCAAGAGAGATCCCACAAAGCCCCTGCCTCTCCTGCTGAGGTGTTGCACTACAGCATCCCTGAGAGAGCCACAGGGTTTGGAAAAGCAGAAAGGATCTGTCTCTAGACCGGTGGTTCTCAACCTTCCTAACATGGAAAGCCTTTAATATAGTTCCTCATGTTGTGGTGACCTCTAACGATAAAGTTATTTTTGTTGCTATTTAATAACTGTAATTTTGCTACTGTTATGAATCTTAATGTAAATTCCCTGTTTTCCGATGGTCTGAGGGGACCCTTGTAAAAGGGTTGTTCGACCCCCAAAGGGGTCGCACTGCCCTAGAGTAAACCAGGTCCATGCTGTCTGGTGCTAACACGCAAATGTACTCTGACACTGAATGTAGAATTTCCTTGAAAACAGAAATGCTGAAGAAACTTTGAACCTGAGAGGAGCTGCCTGAGGTCACGTCCGCAGATGCCTGGAGCAGGAGGGGAGAAACGGAAGGCTCTTAGTGTCTTCTGACTTTAAAAAGTGATGCCTACAGAAATTCTGAGGGGTCCCTCCCATGGAAAGCCATCCCCGACCACTCACACTGTAGTAAGAATGATTTAGCCTGAAGCTGGAGAAGGGAGAGAGATGGTGAACGCTGAAGAACAGCAGGGCAGGACCAGCGCACCTGCAAGCCATTCCTTGGTATCCTGCCAAGTTCCCCAGCCACTACTCCAGAGCTTGGACCCACCAGGTGGATAATAAAGAAAGTGGCATGTGGCTGACTTTCAGAGGTTTTGTTGAACTTACAAGGCAATGAGGAAGCCAGTAAAACCTCTGCCTGCCAGCAGAGGAAGAGGAGGAGGAGGAGGCGGGAATGCCCTGGTGAGCTTAGGTGTGATGTGGCCAGCTGTCCTCAGGTGACAGTCAGTGGGGTTCCACCAGAGACGATTCATACATGCTTCTAAGAACATGAATCATTCCGGTGGCATCAGCTTTCTGTAAATGGCTAGAGTAGCCTGGAAGATCCCGGAAGGCAGCAGGCACAATTAGTCGGCCCATTTCAGTCTTGCGAAACTTCTTGGTCTGGGTGGATCCTCTAAGACACACCCCTCAGGTGTCTGGTGTGTCCCTGAGTCTGTTCTCTACGTGTCTTGAGTGTAGCTTCTGGTGAGCACCCCGGTCTGTCTCAGGCAAGCTCTATTGCACTGGCCAGCCCAAATTTCCTCTTACCCTAAACTTTATAAGCGCTTGTCTGAGAAATACGGCCAAAGGATGGAGGCAATGTTCACATACGACCCTTTGGGTGGCAGAGGTCACCGTATGTACCCAGCACCCACGTCTCACATCTCTCTCCTGTAAACCTGGCATATCTTCTCCCCTGCCCCATGTGTGCACTAAAAGGTGGGCACCTAACCTGAGGGGTCCCATAGTGATTCTCTGTGTGAACAGTTGAAACAGATCAAACTCTCCTTCCTGGGCGGGGTGGTACTTGGACATGAATCCTGGAACTGCAGCAGCTCTTTTGTGTGTATGTGGGGGACAGCTTGATTTAGAATGAGGCCAGCTAGGCATAAGGCACGATAAAAAGAAATCAGGGTCGGGATGGGATCTTTGGGCCACTGATACCAAAACCCACCCTGCTTAGGGTCTTGCAGCCTTATGTGGGGCGGAACCTCTTCTTGTTCAAGGAGTTGGCTGGACCGAGTTTCCTTCTGCCATGCTACCTGAGGAGTGCCCTCAGCGTGGGCATCAATGATGCAGGCACTGACCACCTGACATAACCAGCCCACTTAGCATCGTGCCCAACACTTAGTTGGCACTGATAGCCAAGTCCTTGGGGAACCTCAGAGCAAGACTATCTCCCTGGAGAGCCCCCCTGTTCTTGGTAGAACCCCATATCCCAGCCAATTGTCACACATGGTCCCAGCACAGACAGCCAAGGCCCAGAGTTCCCAATGTCTCCATTCCTTCTTCTTTATTCCCCTTTCACCCCTTTGTGTTCAGGAGGGGAGGAGACAGCTTCCAGATCCCAGGAAGCCATGGGCCCGTGAGTGCTCTACCTCCACATTATGAACTTCCTACAGTCCCTGCTTTTCGTTGTTCCGAAGCCTGAGTGGAGCATTGTGCAGGCCAGCCTGGCGTCCTGCTTTATGTCAAATGGGCTCACCATCCCGATAGCTTCAGTCCATCTGCAGTTGCAGGTTACCTGTATTAAAAGCCTGTGAGACGTCCACATTAGACAGGAGTGTTCAGCAAAAAGCCATTGCTGTGGGTGGTACTCTGGCCCTTCCCAGTACACAGCAACTCTCTGGAAGCCTCCCATTAGCCGGAACAGTCAGAAAGAATGCTCCCAGCTATCTGGGCCCTAACTTTACACAGGGTGTTTGTCTTTGTTTGAATGACACTGGCATTGTTTCCATAACAGGTGCCAACTGACCTGGTAGGTAGGGTGAGTCCCAGGGAACTCAGAACTCACAGGAAGCTATCGCCCTGCTCTGGCCAAAAGCCTGAGAAGATTTTCAAGGAGAAGGCAGAAGTAAGAAGGCCAGAGAGCTGCAGTGACTAGCCCTGTCCAGCTCACAAGGAGATCAACCTAAACTAACCCTGTCTCCCTGACTTTGGCCTCCTGGACCCCTCCCTTCCCGACCTCTGCCTTCCTGACCCCTGCCTTCCTGACCCCAGCCTCTCTGACCCCTGCCTTCCTGACCACAGCCCCCTTGACCCCAACCTCTCTTGAACCCTACCTTCCCTACATCAGCCTCCTTGACCCCTGCCTCCCTGACCTCAGCCTCCCTGATCTCAGCCTCTCTGACCTCAGCCTCACTGACCTCAGCCTCTCTGACCTCAGCCTCTCTGACTCCAACCTCCCTGACCCCTGCCTTCCTGACCCCAGTCTCTCTGACCTCAGCCTCTCTGACCCAACCCTCCCTGACCCCTGCCTCCCTGACCTTAGCCTCACTGACCCCAGCCTCCCTAACCCCTGCCTCCCTGACCTCAGCCTCTCTGACCCTTGCCTTCCTAACCCCAGCCTCCCTGACCCCTGCCTTCCTGAACCCAGTCTCTCTGACCTCAGCCTCTCTGACCCCAACCTCCCTGACCCCTGCCTCCCTGACCCCTGCCTTCCTGAACCCAGCCTCTCTGACCTCAGCCTCTCTGACCCCAACCTCCCTGACCCCTGCCTCCCTGACCTCAGCCTCCATTACTCTAGCCCTTGGACTCTAGTTTCTCTATTACCTTGACTCTACCTCAAATCTTAGTGACTTTGCTGATTAAAATATTGTCAAATATTTAATGGTATTTAATCCCCCACCACTGCCGCCATGCTTGGCCTTAATTTTTACCTTCTCTCTTTCCTTTCTTGGTGGTGGTGTTTGACCTGAGGCTCCTGAGGGTGAAGCTCACTCTACCTCATGACTCACTCCGCTGTCACTGCTCACCCTTTGTCACCTCTAAGCAATCCTTAGATGTGTGCTTGGGTTTCCAGTCCATTCTGAACCACCGAGTAGTGAAGATGGAATCTTCTACTTCCCTGTTGCTGCAACACCTATGAGGCCCCTAGTGGTTTGAATGAGACACACATGTTTTCGTGCTTGTTTCCCCAGTTGGTGGAACTGTTCGGGGAAGATGAGGAGCTGTGGCTTTGTTGAAGGAAGTGTGTCACTGGGGGTGGGCTTTGAGGTTTCAAACGTCCACACAACATTCTAGTTGGCCCTCTGTGATCCGTGGTTGTGTCTCAAGATATAAGCTGTCAGCTACTGCTCCTGCGCCATGCTGGCTTGCCTGGTGCCACGCTCCCTGACATGATGTTCATGGACTATAACCCTCTAAAACTGCAGCCCCAAATAAACTCTTCTATAAGTTGCTTTTGGTCATGGTGTCCTTTTTTGTTTTTAATAATTCATCTCATACATCTGATTGTTTTGCCTAAATGTATGTTCACCACACTCTTTCCTAACTAAGTTAGTTAGGAAAACAGATCAAATCCCCAGGAACAAGAGTTACAGACAGCCTCTAGCTGCTATGCAGATGCTGGGAATCCTCTAGAGAGAGTAGCATTGGATGCTCTTAACCATGGAGCCATCTCTCCAGCCCCCGTCACGGTGTCTTATAACAGCAATAGAAAAGGAACTAAGACACCCCTTCATTAAAGAGTGTTCCAAGGACTGGGAAGATGACTCAGCAAGAATGTTTGCCACGCAAGCCTGAGGACCTGAGTTTGATCCCCAGCACCAGGTAAAAAGCCAGATGTGCTGTGAGCACCTATAATTCCAGTGCTGGGAAGGGTGAGACAGGAGGGTCTCGGGGGCTCACTGGCCAGCCAGCCTTAACTAGATGGGTAAGCTCTAGTTCAGTAAGAGACGCTGTGCCCAACAGTAAGTCAGAGAAGTGACTGAGGAAGATATCAGTCTCTGGCCTCCATGTGCACACACTAGTGAATGCCGCTAGTGAGTGCACCTATATGCATATGCGTGCACACGTATCCGTACACATACACACACACACACACATACAAAAATAAAATAAAGACTCTCTGGAATGTTCTATAGTTGCCACGTACATGCTTGCCATCAGCTTCGACTGAGATGAGGATGAAATTTCAGCACTCCTGGACTCAGGTAGCAGGATGTAGTGAGGTTGAAGATCATATCCCTAAAGTGGGGCAAAGAAGCAAGCAGAGAATGTGTGACACTCATCCAGACAAGGCCAGGAAGCCACAAGCCAAAGTTGAAACCCAGACAGCCACCAAGATAGGAAGTGAAAATGAGTTCACATCCTAGACACATGGAGAGTGCCCAGGAAGTGCCCAGTCCCCAAGGAGACTCAGGAAGTGGGATCAGTTTGCCTAGTCAACAGAGAGGCCTGTCCTGGGCTGTGAAATGTGAACAGGAAGGAAATGGGGACCCACTTTATAACAAGACTGGCAGAAAGCAAGGCACTGGCTGGTGCTGCACATGTCCGGCCAGTGGAAAACAGACGCCGTCTGCAGCTGATGAGCTGTGTAACATTTATGGTCAATCAACCAGTCGGGCTCAATGTCAACATGCGTACTCTTTACCCCAGCAAAGTCCTGCGCCCTATGGTACCACTGCAAGCCGTCGATCACTCACCGGCATTTAGAATGTTCTCAAAGCTCACCAGCAGGAGACTGCTAAACATTTTCTAACAGCCATACAGTGACAGGAAACTTTGTCATTGTTCTGAGACAGGGTCTCACTCTGAAGCTCAGGATTATCTGGCATTTTCAGTGAAGCCTGGGAAGGGCTTGAACTCATAACGATTCCCCTGCCTCAGCATCTGCATGCTGGGATTGCTGGCACGAGCCACTGCGCATGGATAAAATGCAAACCTTTATAAAGAGTGAGAGCTGGACATAGTGGTATATGCTTGTGATCTCAGCCCTTGGGAGGCTGAGGCAGGAGGATCAGAGGTTCAAGGCTAGGCTGGACTACATAAAACCCTGTCTCAAAAAATAATTAAGAAAGATTGGGGAAAGGAATGAAGGAGGGAAAACAAAGAGTAAATACTTGTGGATGAAAAAGGCCACAGGGAGCTGTTAAAAACTAGAAAGCCCGCGGTTTGCAGAGATGGAAATGAACACAGGGCAAAGAGGCCCTCTGAGCCTCTGAGCAGCTGCACATGGCTGGCTGCAAAGCTGTGGAGAAGGTACCAGGAGAGCTACAGGACTGTGGCGAAGGAGGCTAAAGGTCAGGGCTCTGGCTTCCCACAGCTGGGGCTGCAGGATGGGTTCCGTAGATGCAGAGGACCCTACAGACTGGTGTACCTGCTCAACACAGGACAAGTGCGAGCAAGAGGGTGCTGAGGTAGAGGCAGGAACCCAAAGGCTTGCCCTTTGCCTTCCCAAAAACCACTGGGAAGTACCCAACGTTGACTCCTACCTCAACTCCGTATTTAAGTTCACGAGTCTGATTAGGGTGCAGGGGGATGGCTCAGTTGATGAAGTGTTTGCCATGCAAGTGTGAAAATACATGTTTGATTCCCAAAGTCTGGGGCCTCCGCCTGTGCAACTATGAAGAAGTCGTCACCCATGCTGCGGTGGGACTTCCCGTGCTTGGCTGCTTTGGGATCACCCATAGTCCTATAGATAACCCCTTTCACACGTATTCTGCAAATAACACTAATAAACTCATCAGTTCCCTAGGTTGAACCTGGCTAGAATTGTACTCTGGCCTGCTTTGGGGACGCTATCTGGAGAATAGGAGGGAATAGATATCCCTCCTAGAAAAACTTTACACAACAGAACAAAGATTTCCTATAGTGAATGATCCAATATGACCACAGCACCGATGTCTCAAGTCTGGATTTTTTGTTTTGTTTTGTTTTGTTTGTTTTGGTTTTTCGAGACAGGGTTTCTCTGTATAGCCCTGGCTGTCCTGGAACTCACTCTGTAGACCAGGCTGGCCTCGAACTCAGAAATCCGCCTGCCTCTGCCTCCCAAGTGCTGGGATTAAAGGCATGAGCCACCACTGCCCGGCTCTGGATTTTTTTTTAAAGATTTATTTTTACTTATTTTATGTATGTGAGTGCTCTATCTGCATGTACACCTGCATGCCAGAAGACGGCGTCAGATCCCATTACAGATGGTTGTGAGCCACCATGTGGTTGCTGGGAATTGAACTCGGGACCTCTGGTAGAGCAGTCAGTGCTCTTAACCACTGAGCCATCTCTCCAGCCCTCAAGTCTGGACCTTCTTTATCATAATTTTCTCTAATTCTGCCTCTCTATTGCCATCCTTGCTAGAATTTGGCATCACGTGACTGTTATCTGTCAGTGGAATTATTTGGCTTTCCTTCACTTGGTTTTCTTGAGACAAAGTCTCTCTATGTAGCCGAGGCTTGCCATAACTTTACAGCAATCCTCTTGCCTCCTAAGTGCTGGGATTGCAGGTATCAGCTTCCCTACTTGACTCCAAGTATTGAACTTTTAGAAAGACAGCTGTGGGGACTGACGAGCTAGCCCAGGAGTTAAGAGGAAATGTTGTTCTTGCTGAGCACCTAAGTTTGGTTCCCAGCACCTGCCTGGATTAAGAGGCTCATAACTGCCAATAGCTCTAGCTTCAGGGGCCACACATTCACATAGACACACACATACATAGACACACATACACATAGACATACACACTTACATGCGAGCGTGCACACACATACACACACACACACAACCAAAATCAAATCTTTAGGAACAGATTCCTGGGTTGGAGATGTGGCATGTGGCTCAGTTGGCAGAGTGCTTGCCTAGCATGTAAGGCATTCTGGGTCCCATGTCCAACCACATTCAAAACAGGTATGAAAGTCCATGCCCGTGGTCCTATCCCTTGGAAACTGAAGGCAAGAGGATCCAAATGTCAAGGTATTCTTGGCTACATATTGAGTTAAAGGCCCCTGTGCTGGCTAGTTTTATGTCAGCTTGAAACAAGCTAGAGTTATCTGAAAGGCGGGGACATCAATTAAGAACAATGTCTTCATAAGATTCAGCTGTAGGGCGTTTTCTTAATTAATGACTGATAGGAAAGATTCCAGTCCCTGTGGGTGGTCCCACTGCTAGGCTAGTGGTCCTGGGTTCTACAGAACTTCTAAGAAATCAGGCTGAGCAAGCCAGAAAGGAGCACCGTCCATGGCCTCTACATCAGCTCCTGCCTCCAGGTTCTTGCCCTGTGTAAGTCTCCGTCCTGACTTCCTTCAATAACGAACTGTACTGTGAAAATGTAAGCCAAATAAAATATTTCCTCTCCTGCTCTTTGGTTATGCTGTTTCATCGTAGTAATAGAAACCCTAAGATAGCCACAGAGGACTATGTGAGATTCTGTCTCAAAAACAAACAAGAAACAAAACAAACAAACATGACCATGCCTCAACCCCACACTAGCCAAGTAGTAGCCTCAATCAGTGGCCTGGGTTCCAGCTCCCTGTGTGCCTCCTGAGATACCTCAAATAGAAAATGCCAGTTCAGGTTCGGCTGCTGGAGACATACATGGGGTGTAGGGATCTCTGGGGCCTGGGTTCTACGTGGGTTCTGGAGATCACCAGAGCGCTGTGAGGTTGGCTGAGCCCAGACAGACTCCTCCCATGGCCAGGATTTACCAGCAAATACCAAGGACAAGGTTCTGAACAGAAGATGCAAGAAACAGCAGAAAGGTTCTCCCTCTCCAGTTTAATGACTAAGGCAGGTGACTGCTGACATTGGACCTTGACCCCCACTGAGAAGTCCGGTAGCAATGCTTCCCAGGGGAAATGCCATCTCCAGTGTGGAATCAACCAATCCTAGGACGTTTCACTGCACCCGGCCTGGTCCAATGCCTTGGGACAGGGGCCTGAACCCAGGCTTGTAACATGATGAGCTACCGGGCCTCTAGGACTAAGCAGCTCAGCTTGTATGTAAGTATCAAGCCAGTCTGAACCTACCCATGTACTTGTGGGCTGGCACGTGCCAGCAGGGGGCGCCTTTCTCCAATTCTTTCCAAGTAGCCACTGTGTACCTCCAGTACAGCTTGTGGCCACCTGTACCTCCTATTGCATATGCCTATGTGCTAATGAGCCGTCTCAGACCCCCATGCTTACAGCAGGTAGCCCACCCAATTCTAGGATGGGTCTCTGGAGTCCCAGTGTCACAACAGCAGGCTGTCTCCACCCCTGCCCTGAGCCTTTGACGCCACCACCCACCAGCTACTGAAGAGAGTTTGGGGATACCAGGTTTTCCGCAGGTGTGGCTAGGCTCAAGCCCCAGTGAGGATATTTATGGGGGTCTGGGTGGGTGGGTGAGGCCCCTCCCAGGGCTCTGCTACCCAGGGCAGGGCACCACAGAGCCCTGCCACCCTTCTAGCCTCTGCCCCCTTGAAAAGTCTTTGATCCCCATGCTGCTGGCCGCATCAAAGAACAACTATGCTAAGTCATATTTTTCCCCAAACCAGAAGAGTTCAAGGTCGGGCACAAACATTTGGCTCGTTATTTAGAAATAACACGTCCTCTGGGGCCCAGTATCAGATCAAAGCTCAGAAATTAAACTGCAGAGAAGGCGGCGGCTACGATCAGTGGATTTGTGTTTGCTTATGGTTTTTTTCCCTCCCCTCAGCAGCTAAAAAAAGGGCCTCCAGATTGGCCTAGCGGTTTGGAAGTCTGGTCTGGGGTTCGCAGCCGGGAGGAGACAGCGCTCCGAGGCTTCTGGGCGGGGAGGCTGAAAATATTTGGTTGACATGACAATAGAGATAGCTTGGCAGCTGATCAAACATGGCCTCCAGGAAAATCGTCTCCCCGCTTGTGCCCCAGCCCCATTCATGGACATTGGCATGCATGCACACTAGTCTACATATCGGGGGCCTGAGACCCAGAGTATGCATAAGCACATGCATACATGAGGACATAAATGCACACACACCAAAGACATACACAGGTACATAGGTACATATAAACACACAGGCTCACAAAGACATCCACAGGCACACAGACACAGAGGTACACAGGGGCACACAGACACAGAGGTACACAGGGGCACACAGACACATAGACACACAGGGGCACACAGACACAGACACAGAGGTGCATATAGACACACAGGGGCACACAGACACACAGGGCACACAGACACACAGGGGCACACAGACACATACCCAAAAGACACACAAGCACATACATACACACAGACACAGAGGTACATATAGACACACAGGGGCACACAGACACAGAGACACACAGGGGCACACACATACACAGACACAGAGGTACATATAGACACACAGGGGCACACAGACACAGAGGTACATATAGACACACAGGCACACACCACACACATAGACACACAGGGGCACACAGACACATAAGTATATAAGACAGATTCATAAAGACATCCACAAGTACATATGAGCACATAGGCACATGCAGGGTCATACATAGGCACACGGAGGCACACAAAGACATATAGGTACATATAGATACACAGATACCCATAAGAATACACAGGCACACACGGAGGTGCACACAGGTACACACGGGTACACACAGGTACACACGGCACACAGATTCATGGGTGAGCAACAGACAGATTTATAGCAACAAACAGGAAGGGAGCAGGAACTGGAGACCGGCAGAAATGGCTCGCATCACTGGAGAACAACACATGGATCTGCCTGTCCCACTCAGGCAGGCTGCTTCTCAAAAGGGCATCACCTCTTGCTAACCCTTTGCTGTGAGGCTCCCAGATCCCACTGTGCCCCTCTAGCCACAGTCAGAAGTGTGGGAAACAGGTGGGACACAGGGCAGAGAGTATCACGATCCCCTGGCATAGCCTGTGACCTCTAGTGTCCTTTCTCTCTGACTAACCAAGTGCTCATAAGGACACGGGCTACTCCACTTGTGGCCTCTTTCCTTACGTGTCCCCATAGCCCTATCCTATGCTCCCATGTTCAGGCTCCAATCCTGTCCCAGCCTCGGAACTAACCCATAGTCACTGCCTTCTCTAGACCCCCATGTGGAGTCACAAGTCCACATCCCAGTCAACTAAAACTTCCATCCTGCCCCAGACCCTGGAGCTCTGTCCCTGCAGGGAACACTCCCGGTCCCACCTCCCTCTGTGATCAGGTGCAGAAACTGCTTTGGCTCTAGGCATGCCAGCTGAGGTCCCATCCCATTGGCTGCAAGCATCCATTCACCTGTACACATGACCAGGGCTCAGCTAACGAGATGGCAAGGTTCTGGGGCTTCTGGAAAACTTTAAGAGTCTGTGTCCTGGATGGCAGGTGAAAGGATGGAATTTTAGCCCATGACAATGTCTCTTCCATGTGACAATGCTGTCTGGGAACAATGTTGTCTGTGTCAATACTGCAGAAAGTCCAGGAAACCAGGTCCTGGTGGATGGCACTGAGTCACCCTCTTCTGCCACAAGGCAGATCAGCCCTCAAATGCTACAGAGGTGGCTGGCAGTACACAAAGCCACAGGCTCTGGATGGCTTCGCCTTGCAGCCCATAGGCCTGTACCACCCACTGTCAGCCTTCTCAGGCTCTTGGACATCTGGGTCCTCCTGCTTCTGGTCATGCCCCTGTTGCTGAAAGCACTAGCTGGCATGCAGCCCATCTGGCTCTTCCAGGTATCTCCCAGAGCAATCCTTAACCACAGCTGCAGACTCCTTCTGTGCCTGAGAAGGGAGCATCCCCAGCCCCAACCTGGCACTTATCTTCTCTGGTGGCTGGGGGATATACTGCCTACACACCTATTCCTGCAGACATGCACATACACGCACACAGGTCCACATTACACAGCTGTCTACGTTCATCTCTATGGAGACAGATAGACTGTGTTCCCCCAAGAAGACATTTGCACATGAGTGGTGCGTTTAGGGAAAAAACTGAGGAAGCATTGTCAGAGGGTGAGCCAGAACGCAAAAGCGAAGAACAGAAGTAGCCAGGGGTGCTTTCGTCAGTGCATGGTTGTCCTGGCTAGTTTTATGTCTTCTTGACATAAGCTAGAGGCATTGGGAAAGAAATGTCTCAGTTGAAAAAAAAAAGGCTCCATAGGATTTCCTTGTGGGCAAGGCTGTAGTGAGTTTTCTAAATTACCAACTGAGGGCAGAGGGCAGCTCACTGCGGGCAGTGTCATGCCTGGTTAGGTGAGCCAACCTGTGTGAGAAGGCAGGCTGAATGAACAAGCCATGAGAGCACTCTAGCAAGCAGCACCCCTCCACGGTCCCTACTTTAATTCCTGCCTTGACTTCTCTCAGTGATGGAGTGTGACAAGTTGTAAGCTGGAATAAAATCCCTTTCAGCAACAGAAACCTTGACTAAGACAATGGGGGACCCCAAGAGGTCACAACAGAGTCGAGGGGGCAAATCTTAGTTAAATTATCACAGTGGAGGATGGCCTCAAATGCACATGGACCCCAGCTTTTCCTGGCCATCACCCCATGGACCTGTGCATCTTACCATACGATATACCAAAATAGATGTGTGAACACATATGTATCACTAGGCACACGTTCCCAGGCTGTGGGTTCGACAGCCTGTGACACAGCAGGGGAGTGTTCTATGTGGCTGAGACTTCATTGTCCCCATTCTGTTTGGGAACGGGTGCTCTCCAGGAGCTGTCACAGGGAAGGAAGACCTGAAGATGGTTCTGGAGGGGTGATGTCCCTTTAATGTGTCTCCCAAAGCCTCATCTCCAAGGTTAGCATCAAAACCAAGACACATAAGGGAGAAATGGAAAACAGCTGGCAGTAAGACAGTCTGACTATTTTCTCAAAGAGAGATGGACATAGTGGCCCAGGTAAGTTTCTAGGCAACATTATTTTCGGTACCAGGTGTTAATGGCATAAGAATTAACACAAGCTAAGCAATTGGATGGGGTAGGCACCTAGAACAGCAGATGCAAAGAATCCTTGTGTTTCAGACATCTACAACCAAGGGCTGCAGGAGGGGGTATGGAGTTAGAGTGTTGGCTCAGCCCTTCCATGTGTTTCTGGGATGCCATCTTCCAAGAAAGCTGTAGGGGAAAGGATGGCCTCGTCTGGACGGTGTCACAACTGTGCTACAGTGCCAAGAGACCCAGGGCTCCTCAGATACAGGGCCTGACTAGAGATGTCCCATGCTATCTGCACACTGATCACATTGCCAGCAGACACTCAGGGCATGGGCACCTTGTGACTCAGAGTCCTAGTTTCTAGGGAATCTCATGTCCTGTTGCCTCATGTCCTGTTGCCTCAGCAAGACATGGGTTCTTTGAGTCTGTGGGGACCTGATGAGCAGTGACCCCAGCCAAGGTCAGAGGGAAGAGCTTCTAGACCCATCCACAGTCAAGGAAACTGAGCCCCCCTGAATTATCTAGAGTTCTAGGGACACAACAGGGCCGGGAATGGGACAATGGGTCTGTCACGAGTTACAGAGCCCCAAGGAGTTCAGAAAGAAGACACAAGTTTCTAAACAGGGCACGGAGACCCAGCCAGGGAAGGGTGTATAAGAGCTGCCTTGTGTGCTACAGGTGAAGTTGGCTGCACCAAGCAAGCAGCAAGCCTCATGGGTGGGCAGAGGCAGTCTCTCTTTTGCACCCTGTCCCTGGCTCAGCAGAAAGTATAGCACCATAGTGGACAGTGGCTTTTCTAAGGTGCATCTGTGGTTCCAGGAGAGTGTCCTGGGAGTGCTGGCACAAATGGTAATGAATTAGGATCAAGGAAGTGCTCCCTCAGACTCTACAGGGTTGAGGTCTGGTGCCTCCCAAGGCTGATAGAGGTCTAGCCCCAGCCCCACTCCAGTGCCTGTTGCTGTCTATGGTGCTTGCCAACCCTCAGTGTGGGCGCATAGCCTGGCTATGTCCCCTTCTTTACATGGCCACTCTGTTCACTCTTCTGATTAAAATTCTTGTCATTAGACTCAAGGCTGGCTTATGCTAGAGAAGGTGATTCAGTTGCCAGCGTGCTTACCTAACATGCACAAAGCCTTGTCCAAGTTAGGTTCAATTCCTAGCTCTACAAAAATTGATGGTGGTGGTGTATGCCTGTAAGCCCAGAGCTTGGAGGGTGGAGTCAGGAGGATCAAGAATTTGAGGTCATCTTTGCCTACGTAGTGAGTTGAAGATCAGTTGTGTCTACATGAGAGACTGTCTCAAACAACAAAGACAATGCCAAAAAGTAGGTTTGAATCTAAAACCAGGACTTTAACTAATGCTATCTGGAGAGACCCTGTTTCCTAAGAGGTCACATTCTGCATGGACAGGAATTGGGGATGATTATTAATCTAGCATTAACTAATTCTATCTAGGCAGAGGGCTGGGAAAGACACTAGAATCCCCTGTTGAGCTTTAGGGACCCCAAGCAGGGTGACCACCACAGAATCTGGGGAGTAACGACTCCTGACGGTGTACTCCCAGGGTCAACTTTCAGAGACAGTCCCTGTCTTAGTTAGCCTCAGCTGTCATCTTGACATGGTCTGGAATCACCCGAGAAGAACCTCAGTTGAGTAATTATCTTTATCAAGATGGTCTGTGGACATGACTTTGGGTTAATGCGACTGTCTTAGTTGATGTAGGAAGGCCCACCCACCCCACTGTGGGCGGCACCATTCCCTAGGCAGGTGGTCCTAGGCTGTACAAAAACACTAATTAAGAGCAAACCAACAAGCAGTGTTCTTCCATTGTTTCTGCCTCCAGGTTCCTTCCTTGACTTCTCTCAGTGATGGATTGTGACCTGGAAATCTGAGCCAAATAAACCCTTTCCTCCCTAACTTGCTTTGGTCATGGTGTTTGTCACAGTAACAGAACACAAACTTGAAAATTTTCCATCATTAGATCCCTACCCCTTGGACACCTCCAGTTCTGGGTCTCTTTGAAGAAAATCAGACACCCTGCACAGACCATGTCCACCAGGTGATGCTACACTCCCTTCCTCCAGCTCTCTTCCCCCAGCATGTCAGTTCAAGGCTGAAGAGAAAGGAGACATGTGGGTTCTGCCTGGGTACTCCACAGCTATCAGACAAGACCCTAGGACATTCCTATACTTTCCCAATCTGGAGAGGCTCTGGCCAGTATGGCCAGATGAACAGTCAGACTGTCCGACAGGTCCTCATTGGCTGTCCTCAGCTTTGTCAAAGACCCAGGGTTACCCAAGGAAGTGAGACCTGCTTCTACCTACTGACCTTCAACAAGCTTGTACAGGGCAGTATAGGGTTCTCTGTGATTCCTTGGGGGCTTCCAGAAACATCCTCTTTGCTCTTGCCTGTTCCAGTGACCCCTACCCAACTTCTTCAGCCATCAAATGATATCCTGAAGAACCCTAGCACCCAAAGCAAGAGTTGGTAACCACACTACGGTTCCTGCTTCAAAGGATAATATGCCCAGTGTCCTCCCTCAGGTGCCTGTACCTGTATGTGGTGAAGACCTTGCTCCACTGATGCCCAGAGCTCTGACCCTTCCCAGGCTTCTTGTTTACCAGCAGGAAAACAGGCCCAGCAGGCGGGTGGGGTGCAGGCCGTCCCTGGCCCCAGCTGTGGAGCAGCTGAGCTCACTGGAAACCAGCTAGGGCCCTGAATGCCACTCTTGTCTGCTGGCCTGGTCAACAGCCTCTGTGCCTGCCCAGAGTCTCTATTGACTCAAGATAAGTTCCGGGGGCCCAGAGAACTCACTGTTTGGCCCAGTGTCCAGGCAGGGACAGCTGGGCATGGTGAGTCCCAGGCTGAAACCCAGTGGCCGGTATTACCAGCTCTGCAAACACGCAGCTGGCCACACACTGTGTCCCTCATGGCAACACCTATCAGCTTCTTGTGGCAGTGCCAGCCATGAGGTGGGTCGAATGCCCTTAGACCTCTGTCCAGAGCAGGTGTTGGAATGACGTCATATCTTGCCAGAGATGACTTGGTCTTCCGACTCTCACCAATATTTACATTCTCAGCTGTGCAGAAAATCTAATCAGGCTTCCAGTGACACCTGCCAGGTTCTGCCACATTGGTCTCTGGCTCTGCTGATCTGGAGTTTAGGCTTCTGGAGGCCCAGTGATCTGACAGGTGGGACCTGGAGTGATGTGAGGGAGGACTGGGGCACAGCAGCAGGGACTCAGGGAGGAAACACAAGGTGAGATGGGCAGGCAGATGCAGCTCTAGCCTGCAGGCTTCCACCTCCTCAGAGGCTCTGGGGCTCCATCCACTCTGCCCAGAGCTAAACCAGAGCTCATGTCCAACTCACTGAGGCTTGGGTCAGAGACCAGCAAAAAGAAAGGGGGGTATGAGGAAGTACTTTCTAGAAATTTCCTTCAGGAAAAAAAGCAGCTCTATCATCTTGAGCCCATGGAGCCATTGCAGTTGCTAAACCAGTGAATGAGTGAGTGCCCAGTATGACCACTGGTGAGTGCACAGTACAAGGGTCTTCTGGAAGGTCTTTATCCCCAAGGCCTTCACCCCTTACTGAGGAAGGCTTTCTTGCTCTGCTCTGGCTGACCCCCCCCCCAGCATAAACAATGGATAGAGTCACAAAGACAAGGACACTTGTGGGCCGTGTCTTCCTCAGAGCCCCAGCATGATCTATCCCATCAGCACACCCACAAGGGCCAGAGTCCCTGAGGAACTGTCTGGGGTCCCATTGGCCATTAAGAACTGGAGATAAAGCCCATCTATGTCAGAACAAATGAGACACTGAAACCAGAGACGCCTGAAGAAGATAAACCCAGCACTCATGTGCAGCAGGGAGAAACTGTGTACCCCTGCCTCCCGCACCCCCAGCCCAGCAGAAACAAAGAGATCAGAGGCAGCCATGTTAATCATTACTGCTCAGGCCACGGTGCGGAGAGTAGGCCTTTATTTGAAGGAGGAAAGGAGGCCCTATTTGGTCCTCAAACCCTGGCCCTATGCTGGGCCTGGACTTGTGAAGCAGAGCCAGCCCTGCCCTCACATTGGCTCATTACTAACCACTCCACTGCACAGCAAAGATTGCTCTAAGTTCTAAGTCCTATCCTCTGTGTGGACGCAGGGCAGCCCATCCAGGTAAGGAAGGACACAGACGGGTTGACTTGGTGGCATCATCCAAACTTGAAGAATGCAGCTGTAGGTCTGCTCCGAATCCCCAAGCCCAGACCTCATGAGATCTCCAGGGCACACCCAGAGGGGCAAGGAAGCTCTTCTTAACTTGTCCTTACTGAAGAAGCTCCCTCCGCGCTGGGACTTTTAGAATCCTGGGGGATCCAAATTCATGCAATGCCATCCCCAAAACCCCCAGCAGCCATCAGAGAGGTGCAGCCTGTGCCAAAGGCCAGGCAGCAGGCTACAGCTGGCAGTCTTGATCAGGTCCCCTGCCCAAGCTTGCATGACTTAAGCCCAGAGTAGGAGCAGTACCTTCTCAGGAGCTGAGGCGAGTCCAGGTACAGAGCTTCACTCTGTCCTAGGAGGCTGAGTCTTCTTCCCAGAGAAGAGCTGAGGGCAGAGACAGCTGACAGGATCCAGAAGGGCAGAAGTTCCTGCCTGGTGAGGGGTACCATGGCTACAGGGAGTTGAGAGGCCCTTTGCAGAGCAGCTGTGAAGGCTAACTCTGGACATGTGGTACCTGTGCTCTACCCTGGTGCAACTGCTGTTTGAGATGAAATAGACAAATTTCTTGGGGCTCAACAGAGGGAAGCTGTTCCCACTGATAAGGATGTGGAAATCCCCTTCAACCCAAATAAGGCACAAGGTCACAGGGCAGCAAGGGTGGAGCCAGGCTCCCCATGAGAGCAGCAAAGCCAGAAAGAGAGAGCATGGTTGTTCCTCGAGATTGTATGTGCTTTCACAAGCATCTATGTGCATGTATGTGTACTTATGCACATGTGTCTGAATGAACACGTGTGTGTGTATGCCCATATCTATGCATTCACATGCATATATATATATATATATATATGCACACACACACACACACACACACATGTACACATGCTTGTGTACATGTCCGTGTCTATGCAATGCATCTGCATACATACACATGTGTACTTGCATACATCAATGTGTTTGTGCACATGTATACATATATGTGTCATGCACACATCTGCATCCCACACACACATTTGCCTGCACTCAGGTATACTTATGAACATATGTACGTCTGTGTGTACACATGTGTGCGTGTACTGCTGTCCTAACAAACTCTTTTCATCCCAAAGAAGCCATCTTGGGTTAGCTGTCTAACCTTGAAGTTAAATGCGTCCCAATTCGTTTGTTTTTCATTTAAATGAAACTTAAGTTCACACGGATAATTACTCTTCCATTTTAATCTCATGGTGAAATTATTTTTTGGTGTGCTCCTCCCCACAAAATAAGATCTCACTATGTAGCCCTAGCTGGCATGGGATTCACTGTGTAGACCAGACAGGCTTCTGCCTCCCCAGTGCTGAGATTTAATTAATCATTAATTAATTAATTTTACATCCCAATCACAGCCCCCTTCCCTCCTCTCCTCTCAGGTCCACCCTCACATTCCCCTTCTTCCATCCTCCCTTCCTTTTCTCCTCAGAGAAGGGGAGCCCCCCACCATGAGTACAACCCACCCTGGTACATCCAGTTGCAGCAGGACTAAAGTGCATGCTCTCCCACTGAGGCCAGACGAGGCAGCCCAGCTAAGGAAAAGGGTCCCAAAGGCAGGCATCAGAATCAGCTTCAGCTCCTGCTCCAATTGTTAGGGGACCCACATGAAGACCAAGCTGCACATCTGCTACATATGTGTAGCCTATGAGGCCTAGGTCCAGCCCAGGAATGCTCTTTGGTTGGTGGTTCAGTCTCTGTGAGCCCCCAATGGGCCCAGGTTAGCTAACCCTGTAAGCCCTCTTGTGGTATCCATGCTCCTCCTGCTATGGTTAAATTCCTGGTTGCCTCACTGGCTGGGATCAGTTTTCATGATCCTTCCCACACTGGGAGCCTCCAGGGACCAAGGGCAGAGGTCATGGACATGCATCTCCCTGTCCTTCTCGCTCAGTCACAACTTTATTTTGTAGTCACCAACACACAGTTTTCCTGGTCAAATTGTGCATGCTTATCTGTCTGCCACCCAAAGGAAAGGCTGTCTTCCTTTACCCTGAATTCAAGTTGTCTTTTTTTGTGTGAATAATTTCAAATGTTTATATAAATAAGAACTACATAAGAAACTACCATTTTCTGTTATTGATTTCTGCCCCCCCAAGCCCCCCCTCACACACACACCTTGTTTTGACTTGTTTTTGTTTTCCAACTGACTCTGGAAGTATCATGAACTATTTGCTGGGGACTGAGCAAAAAGAGAGGAGAGGAAGAGAGAGGACGGGGTTGGGGGCAGGGCCTGGATAGTGTAGATCCAGGATGAGAGAAAGAGGCAGGTTCCACAGAGCTCCTGAGTTCAAACTGGATCCTCAGTGACTTCTTAGGCCAAATAAGAATCCCCTCAGAGACTAGAGTGAGGTTAGGAGAGGAGCAGCCATGCACACTCAGAACGAGTGACCAGAATCCGTCAGTGACAGCTGTACCCACACTGGACCAGTTGGCCACATAGCCGTGGGGCCCAAGCCATCCTTTCTGGGAACACAGCAGCCTGGGCTAGCATACAGGGCAATGCACAGGGAAGGTACTGCAGGCCCTTCTAAAGTTCCCCTGTCACAAGAAGCTCAGGTTTCGGTGAACTCTCCTTCTGCCCCCAGGGCATACCTTGGAAGGATAAGGCCTGCCAGGGCATCTGGGCTGTGACAATGTTGTTCCCAATACCAAAGGTCTTGCAGAAGTTCTCTTAGGTTAATGTGACAGGTGGCCACAGGTGGGACAAATCCAGGATCATCTTTTCCTGCACTGCCAAGAGCTACATACAGTTCACCTATACCTTGACCCCCACCCTCCTGGAGTCTTCCATATCTTGAACCGTCAGAATCGATAGAGCCTCTTACCACATGCTGGCACTCAGGGATGGGGCAAATGTTACCACGGACTATCAGCTAGCTGTCTGAGGCCAGAGAGGTGGCAGCTACCCCTGGGCTCTTAGGGATGGTCCAACTTGAGGAAATCTACCAACTCATGGGACAGCGTTTACCATGACTATCACCAACCGTTCACCAGTGAGCACTGAGTAGCCCAGGGGGAGGCTCTGAGGTCCCAGATTCCTTCTTCACTCATTACAGAGACTGTGGGGATTGTGGCTGACACCTCAAAGCTGGCTGCAGGCTCCAGCTGCAAGGAGAACAGGGCCAACCAAGGCCCCCAGCTCACCGTGTCTGTGTCAGCTCCTGGGGATAAGAATGAGCATCCTAACTTGCCCTAGCTCCACCCCGAGTATCTCAGAACCTTAGCAGCCAAGGGTGCTTCCACAGCATTCTGTAGTCTAGAGCAGTCTGATTTCCTGTTCCAGTCTTGTCCTTTTTAAATCTCACCTGCTTTAATGACAAGTGAGAGGCGGGTTTCCTGCTGTCTCCTTTCCATCTCTCCATCTCTGCTGCGTGTTTGCTTGCAAACAGCTCTGTAGCCTACAGCAAGATCCATACCAGTACCCAGAATTGGGAGCGTAAGCAGAGTCTGGGCTCCGGTGTCAGAGTAGACGCCTCCCACCCTGGAATGTGGGTCCTCCGGGCCATGTCTCCACAGTTTCCCACTCTCAAACCCATTCCAGGTATAGAGGCTTCAGTTTAAGTCAGTCTCTGACAGATCCAGGGTGAGAGACACATTCCTGAATGCAAAAGCCCCAAATCCAGCCAAACCCTCCTGACTAACTAGCTAGAAGTTCAAGTAAGGGGCTCGTTTCAGCTCCTTCCTCTCCCAGCTCATAGGCTACAGGGCTCTACCCAGACCCCAGAACACTTGGGAACAGGAGAAGGCACCTCAGTCAGCCCCATTGTCCATGCCCCACAAGTCTCCATGCCCACAGCTGGAGGCTAGTCCCCACACCGTCTCAGAGAGCCAGACCCTTGGTGACCTTTCCCTCAGTGACACCAGATTCCAGGTCAGCACCTGCCACGGTCATGGTTTGGTCTCTTGCGCATACACCCACCTTGTGGAAGCCCAAGGCACCCAAGGAGAAGATCCAACACAGAGCCTCCCAGCCCCACAGCCTTCAGGCAGGGACCCTGAGCCAGCAATGCCTACCTGAGCTGCCTTTCAACTCATGTTCATGGAAACCATGGAGACAGAACACAGTGTCATTCTCCCAAGTCACTAAGCTCAAGCCCTGCCATTTGGTAGCTAACTCACACAGCTTTCAACCCTGTCAAAGGATGACTCCTGGAAGTCTTCTAGGGGTCAGTGAGGTGCTACAAGGCCTTGAGGGTGGAATGGAACTCTGCCTGATAGATGTCATTGAGAAGAAGGTCCCTTGACTGCCCCTGCACAGACACATACACACACACACACACACAGAGAGAGAGAGAGAGAGAGAGAGAGAGAGAGAGAGACAGAGAGACAGAGACAGAGACAGAGAGAGAGACAGAGAGAGAACAGAAACAGACACAGTCAGAGAAACAGACATAGATACACCGACACACATACCACATACATATATACCCCAGAGAGAGAGAGAGAGAGAGAGAGAGAGAGAGACAGAGAGAGAAAGAGAGAGAGGGAGGGCGAGGGAGAGACAAAGAGAGACAGAGACAGAGAATATTAGATTGCTAGGTAGAAACAGAGAGACAGAGACAGGGAGACAGAGACAGACTGAGAGACAGGCACATACAGAGACACAAATACATAGACACATACACACACTACACACACAGTGAGAGAGACAGACAGAGAGATAAAGAGAACAGAGACAGAGAAACAGACATACATACCATACACACACACATACCTCCCCATACAGAGAGAAACAGAGACAGACAGACAGACAGACCGACCAACACACACACATGCACACACACACATGCACACACGCACACACACACACACGCACACAGGGGTTTCCAGGTTTCTAGACCCTCTCTTGTGTCCTTCCAGGCGCTGGGGGTCTCTTGGGAGGCTCCTTGGCAATCTTTCAATTTATATCTATGTCTTTAGGACAAGTCTTCCAAAGTGGAAGGTTCTGAGTCTGTCCTAGGGGTCTCAGGAAGGAACCAGACCACAGGTGTCCTTGGAAGCTTTCCTGAGGCCTCCTGGGAAGACTGACCCCTCTCCCATTCCTCACTTCCACCCACACCCCAAGCAAACATGGGTCCCCAGTGAGAGAGACACTAGGAAAATACACAGAGCCAGCCTGGGCTATGGACTGAGCTCCAGGTGGACCTGCCAGAGGTCCTGCCCAGAGGTGGTTATGCTTGATGCATCTGTTCCAGCAGCAGCCCAAGGAGGGGTCTTCCATCCTCTGCTGTGCAGAGTGCAAATGGAGGTCCAGAGAAGCAATGGAACTGGCCTGAAGCCGCCTAGAAGGTGTGAGCAGGGCTGGGTGTGAGTACCCGTGTCTGCCCTGGCCCTGTATTCGTCCTGCTCTGGATTCTTCCCAAAACACTCATAAAAGCACTCATCAAAGACATCCCAGAAAAGCTGGGTTTCCTCTAAATGGTGAGCAGCGGTTCAGTCCTTCTCAGGGATGTACGTTCTCACGTACTGTCCTGTGAGGCAGATTGTTGTCCAATCCTACACTCTACCTGGTCCTGTCAATCCTGCACCCACAGAAGAGGCTACAGTAGAGAGAGCCTGGGCAAAGGTCTCCTAACTACTTGGAGCTTAGTCCATAGCCCAGGCTGGCTCTGTATGTTTTCCTAGTGTCTCTCTCACTGGGGACCCATGTCTACTTGGGTGGGGGTTGAGGTGAGGAGGGGTTGAGGGGGCTGTCTTCCCAGGAGGCCTCAGGAAAGCTTCCAAGTAGGTGTAGTCAGGCCACTTCCTGGGAAGATCAGCTTGCTTTTCAGAGCCCAGGTGGGTGCTCACCAGCAGTTCTGGGCTGCCTGTTTACACAAACTTGCAAAGAGATTTGAGGTGGCCATGTGCCTGTAAACTGCAGCCAAAGTCAACAGAAAACCCGCACAGGAGGAAGCTAGGGATGGAGGTTGTTTGACCTGTAGGAGAGAAGGCCCTGCACACTAAGAAGTGCTGGCAAGTGGGGGCAGAAGTGTGTGCCCTGTGGCCAGACCCGAACAAGATCAGCAGAAAGGAAGACCGGATGGGTGCTCTGAGACGTCCCAGACCACCCCAGCTCACTGGAAAACACAGATTTCTCCAGCAGTCTGCAGGTGGCATAGCGGCCTCAGAAGCTCAGCCCACAGGAAGGAAACAGCTGCTTCAGAGGTGCCCCATGGACTTTATTCCATGGATTTGAGATGTCATTACTTTGTCTCAGTGTTCTATTTGCAATGACAGGAATGGAAACCAGAAATTATCTTGTACTCGCCAGAATAGTTTGCGCGCATGTGTGTGCAGGCTGTGTGTGTGCAGGATGTGAGTGTTTGTGAATGCACGCATATGTGTGCTTATGTGTAGACAGACCAGAGGGCAACTTCAAAAGTCATTCCTCAGGTACCTTTCACCTTGTTTTTTGTCGCTGGTGGTGGTGATGTTTTATGTTTGTTTGTTTCGTTGTTTGGTTTTTTGTTTTTGTTTTTTAGATAGGATCCTTCTCACCTTTCCATGGTACTCACCAAGTAGGCTTAGGCTGGCTGGCAAGTGAGTCCAGGGAATCCTCCTATCTCCTCATCCCAGGTGCTGGGGTTACAAATGCACACCGCCCCTCCTGGCTTCTCACGTGGACTCTGAGGATTGAACTCAGGCCCCAAGCCTGCACAGGCAGCACTTCAGTCACTGGGCCTTCTCCTCGTGCTTTTCTTAAAGGGAAGACCACTCATTTTGGGTATGAGATAGTTCTCCTTTATGGCTGGCAAGGACTCAAATTGTTCCCTTCCCTTTGTATTCCCTCTGAAAACCCAAGGACACAAGTCCATGCATCTAGACACTCAGAAAGGTGTGAGATACCCACGTCTGCCAGCAATGTCAGTGGACAGCAAGGTCATCCTTCTGATTTAGCTGTCTCATTGCTGTGACAAAATACTTGGGAAAAGCAACTTAAGGAAAGAGAAGTTTATTTTGGCTCACAGTTTTAAGGTGCAACTGTCATGATGGGGGAAAAAGCCCGTCAGAGTGTGAGGGGCTGCTCACGGTGCAACTGCAGTCAGGAAGCAGAGAGAGAGAGACGAATGCTAGTGCTCAGCTCACTTTTGGCTTTTTGTTCAGGCCAGGAGCCCAGCCTAGGGAATGGTGCCACCCATGGTTCGAGTGTATCTTTCCACCTCAATTAGCCTAAGCCAGAAACTCCTTCACAGCCACTCTCTGAGATTTGTTTCCATGGAGAGTCCAGGTCTTGTTTTGTCGACAACTACCATAAAACCATCATTTATCATAGGTGCAACAAAGCTGAGCTTCAGGGGCTAGAAACTAACAGAAACCAGAGAGTATGGGGTTGAAGGGTCAGAGGTCAGCAAGCGTTGACTAGAGGCCCTTCGGCAGCCTGGTGGAAACCTGATGCATCCAGTTCACTGACCCACACATCAGAGTTAGTGCATTTAGACAACTAGATGGGTGTGCATTGTTCAACCTGAAGGTCCTAAATAAATGACACGATCATGTGTCAAAAGCATGGACCGGCAAGGAGAGAACTTCACTATACATATTAGGCAACTGAGGCTTGGAGTTGGGCAACTCACTGGGCCAAGAAGAGAAATGGCTGAGCCTTGTCCTTCAGGCTAATGTCCCCACTGCAGAGATAACACCTGGGCCTGCACCATGAGCAATGGCCACTCTCCTTACCTTCTCTGCACATGTGAGCGACACCTTAGCCTCTGCACTTAAGAAGTCTCATGCTGGGTTTGGTTTTATTTAGACACAATCTTGTTCTGTAGCCCAGGTTGGCCCTAGCCTTGCAATCCTCCTGCCTCACATGAGTTTGCAATCCTCCTGCCTCACACAAGTGTTAGGGTTACAGGTGAGTGCCACTATGCCTGGCCTAGTGAGGACTCACCTGTGCACACACATATGAAGGCCACAGGTCAACACTGGATGTCTTCCTCAATTGCTCTGTTGAGACAAGCTCTCTCAATAAACCTGGAGCTTGCTGATTTGGCTGGGTGAGAGGCCCACAGTCCCTAGGAATCCACCTGTCTCACTTCCCCAGTGCTGAGATTACAGGCACACATGCCTGGCTTTCTATGTGGGTACTGGGGGTTGGACTCAGGTACCCATGCTTACATGCCACTGCCCTGAACCAGCTCCCCTGTTTCTCAGAGTTTTCACGTAATTAACACACTGGTTCTTTGATGGAGCTTTCTTTCTTTCTTCCTTCCTTCCTTTCTTTCTTTCTTTCTTTCTTTGTTTCATTTTTTTAAATTCTATACCTATTTACTTTGCCTTTGGCTCTGGCTATTAGCTTCTGCTGCACAAAAGCTTGACTTTCATTTAAATGTAATTTCCAACCTCCTAAGTTTAGTGAAGTACAGGTGTGGATGGGCTCCTTCCGTATGATTCCATCTTCCTGGAGGCCTGCTCTACCACTTGTCACTGGGTTCTCAGTCACATTTGCAGTCTGCACACTCTAACATATGTAAGGGTGGGTCATGTCCCTGGGTTACACTGCCCTTCACAATCTCTGTGGGCCACAGGGTCCCACCCAGACACAGCACAGTCACTAGGAAGGATGGACCCCAGAATCTGCATTCCTTAAACACTCTGAGAAGAGTCTCATCACCAGTTCACACAAGACCTTTGGGGGTGAATATGTAAAAGCTGGTAAATGATTCTTAATCTGCAAAGTCAGAGGTCTGGGGGATTGATATGCACACTGGTCCCTCCAAAGGGTGACAGGACAGCAGAGTCCTGCTCCAGGGAAATACTGTATTAGCAGCCTGTCAGAGCCACGGTAGGAGGAGCTGTTCAAGTGAGGGCATTTGAGAGCATCTCATTGAGCAGGTGGGGAAACTGAGGCCCAGAGAGCAAAGGGCCTGAAGTGAATTGTTCAAGTCTGAACCATAGTCCAGGTCAGGTTTGTGTCCAGTTGCAAAGAGGGAAGACGCCAGTGGAACTCAGCGTCCCTCGGCTCCCTGCAGTTCTTCAGAACAGAGCCTCAACCCTTGTGGTTTTCAGCAACAGTGTGGGTGCCAGGCTCCTGAGGCCCTGGGATTAGAATGTTCCACAGTCTCCCAGAGAACTACTGTGCTATGAGCCCATTTCCCTGTGTGTCCAACAGACTTCTGGCTAGCCCTCTAACTTTCTAATGTGGTCAGTAGCATTTCTCTAAGACCCGGTATAGGATAAAAGAAAAAAAAGAAAGTTATTCTAGGCTTCTTGGTGCATGCCTATCACTCCAGCTTCAGAAAGCTGAAGCCAGAGGATCACAAGTTCAAGGCAAGCCTAGGCTACATGGAGAGTTTCAAGCAAGCCTAGCCAACCTCTTGGAACCCTATTGCAAAATTAAAAGTCAATGAGAGGTTCAAGGATATAGCTCACTGGTGGAGTGGTGGCCTGGAATCTCCAGTAAGGGTGTGGCTGGGTGGTAGACCATGTGCCCAGAGTGCTTGAGGCCCTGGGTTTCATCCCCATACCAGAGACAGTCAGT
The DNA here is from genome assembly GCF_004785775.1 of Grammomys surdaster. Taxonomy (NCBI): domain Eukaryota; kingdom Metazoa; phylum Chordata; class Mammalia; order Rodentia; family Muridae; genus Grammomys; species Grammomys surdaster. Next base: position 49,985 of record NW_021627523.1, on the reverse strand, counting down.
CAGTCAGACAGACAGACAGACAGACAGACATGGCAGGGGTAGGGGGTTATAGAAGACAAACACACATCAGAGCCCAAAACTGCCTGAGGGTGATATGCCATTCTGGGAACCCAGCAGACAGCTTTGGCCTTGGGCAGGTTTATTTCTGTGTTGTGGCTTCTGCCTGCTGACCCATGCCTGGGGCTAGAAGTGTCAACTCCCCCTTTTCTGATGAGCACTGGATCACACCAGCCACAGACGGACTTTTTTTCTATTACTTATTTGGGGTGAGATAGTGTGGTACTGCGCCTAGAGTCACCCCCACTCAGGGGGCCCCCCCCCCCCGGGAGCTTTCCCTCTGGCCAGACAGCAAGCATACCTTGCATGCACTTTTGTTGATCTCCAGAACCGTCCTTCCTGAGAGCTGGGGACGGCCCATGCTATATGGCTGCCCCTCGACCTGGTGTCACATAGCAGGGACTCTCAGGAAAGGGCCCTGGAGAGCCTCCCCCCTTCAGGAGGGTGGGACATTCCAGGACAAGAGCAGACAGGGCCAAGAGGAAGCTCTGCCATCAAATTCCGGATGTGGCCCCAGGCACAGGCCTGGTCTTGTGGGGACAGGCGGCCCCTCCCGGTGCTGACAGCGCAGCCCCATGGCGGGCTCTGCAGGCTGCAGGTGGCCTATCGCAAGCGGAAGATCAAGTCCCTCAGGGGCTAAGGGAGATGGATTGCATTCCTGGGGACCCACCCAGCCCCCTGTGCGCCAGCATTGGAGAACCGATAAGGGGGCTGGGGCATGTGGACTGAGTCTCACACAAATCTCTGAGAGTTATTGTGGCCTTCAGAGTATAGGCCCCTACCTAACTAAGCTAGGCACAGAGATGGACCAGGCGGCCACCCTGCACACACTGGCAGATAAGACTCTCACACGAACAATGCCACGAAGGCCACTCTCATGCTTCCCCTAGGGGCATGCCAAGCCCTTGGCGGGCACTTTATGGCCTACTATCTCATCTGCACCCCACAACAACCTTGCCAGGTGGGAATTCCGCTCCCTTGAAACAGATAAGGAAACAGGCTAAGAGAAGCAGAGGCGGCCAAGGTCACCCAGGTTATAAAGCGGCTGGATCTGGACCCAGCCCAGGCCCACCTGGATTCAGAGCCCACCTGGGCACACACCCCACGCCCCTCTACTGAGCTGCGATAAATAGACTCTTTGTTGAAAGGTGACTTTTACAGCCATGTGGGGATGCCGTTTCAGGTGACATGTAGGGAGGGACCCAGTGAGGGACTGGTCCACAAAGTCCTCTTAATGTTGATCCTAGGACCACGGGTCATGCCACACCTAGGACAGCGAGGGGCATGACCTGTGATGAATGGGGGCTGCAGACCGCTCACCCCCCTAGCTTGGCATCATGCAGCCCCTGCGAGAAACTAGATGTCACGAGAGCAGGGACAAGCCAGAACAAGCTGGGGTGATGGCTAGTTGGTAAAGGGCTTGGTGAACAAGTGTGAGGACCTGGGTTTGGATCCCCAGGACTCCCATAAAAGACACGGCGATATGCGTCTCTAACCCTAGTACTGGGTGATGGTTAGCAATCTGCTAAGTGTCCCATTCAGTGACATGGTTTATGTCAAGTACCTCCCAGTCTTGTGTGCTCCTGTATTACTTCTCAAAAGCATCTGGCCTTGGTGTATGTTCTGCTCTTTCTTTATGGAAAGTCTCACTCTTTCCCTCCCTCCTCCCTTCCCCCTCCCTGTCCCTGTCTATAAGCCAAGGTCTCAAAACCCAGGCATGTTGGCTCACCCATGTAATCCCAACTCTCGTGGGCAGAGTCGGGAGAGACCATCAAAGACCTCATAGAGCAGTTCTAGGCCAGCCAGGAGCACAGAGTGAGACTGTCTCAAAACCAGAGAGATGCCTCAATAAGGTGATGGCTGACACCTGAAGAATGTCACCGGAGCTTGTACTTCAGCCTCTGCATGTACATATAAACACACGCACACACACACACATACACATGCACACATACATACACACGCACACATACACACACATGCACACACACATGTGATCCTAGTATACAAACATACACATGTACATACACACAGTAAGTGCATACATACCTATATGCATGGAATAAGAGAACATCATCCTTATCCATACAGTGCTCCTCGTTATTTTAACAGCTGTATAGTATTCCTTTGCTGAGTGGAACAAGAGTGATCTAATCAGCTCCCTATGGACAGGCTGGGAACATGTCTCAACTTTTTTTTTTTAACCTTTCCCCCAAAATTACAATTCGGATCTTGAGAGTCCTCCAAAGCTCATATGCCATGGACTCATGTGGTCACCAGCAAGATGCCATTGGGAAGTGACTGGAGTTATGAGAAGCAGTCCCTGGAGGGCGGGCTGCATCGTTTGGGATGTGAGTGAAGGGTTTAGGGGCTCCTCCAGGTCCTTTGTCTTCCTCTATTCCATCTTTAAGACATAAAATAAGTGCTTTGATCCTACCATACTCCTCTGCCTGCCCTAAACCCAAACAACAACTGTGGACAGAACCTTCCAGAACATAAGCCAAAGTAAAATTTCCTTTTTTTTTTTTAATGTTCTTTTTTTCCTGGAGGGTGTACATATGTGCTGGTGTGCTCACCTGTGCGTGCATGTGCGGCTACGGGTGAACATTGAGGACATTTTCCTCAATCACTTCTCAACTAACGCGTTTGTTTGTCTTTGTTTTGAGACAGGATCTCTTACTGAATTTGGGACTAGTCTAGCAGGCCAGCAAGGCCCTGAGGTCCCCTTATTCCCACCTTCCCAGAGTTGCAGGCTTGTACCCACCATGCCCCTCTTTACTTGGGCTCAGCACATCCAGATTCAGGCTCTCTTACTCTTGCCACAAGAACATCCCCACTGAGCTATCTCCCCAGCACTAAGGCTGCACTTATAGATGACAGACACATTTGTTTACGTAGGTGGGAGCATGAGGACAACCTGTGTACGCTCCTTCTGGCTCATGGGCATCTTCGTAAGAGGTAGCCCTACAGAGCCGTGAAGCACACACAGTCACTGTGAGGGACCTGACCAAGCTGTTGCCTCTGAGGGCGTCCACGCCAACATTGCGCTGAATGCTCACCCCATGGCATCTTGTGAATGCCCCATGCACCCTGTCTTACGTGGAGTGACTGTGACCCACAGAAGTGGGTGGAGCGGGACATAAAACCAATGTGAGTTTCCCAGATTCCCTTGCACTCTGCTTCCTCTTCTGTACGTCCTCCCCGAGTAGCTGTCCAACCCTCTGCTTGCATTCTGTCATTGATTTAGAGACACTCTTCCTGTAACTGGACTATTAACTGTTGTTCACATGTGACTTTCCCTGGTGACACATGCCTCCAATAGGCAACTGGCAACAGACCAAAGATGAGATTTCTCCCAAGTCTAGTGAACTAGTGAGTTCCTAGGGCTGACATACAGAAGCATGGGTGAGAGCTTATCTTCAGGAGTATGTGTGAGCCCAAAGCAGCCACTCCATGGACACGTCTCCCCCAGCATGGATAATGACACCCCTATCGTGGCACAGATAGAGTGCCCCCTTCCATTAACCTTGTACCCCACTATGTCTTCTAGCATTCCTGACACCATGCACCAGGAGCAGAGTTACACACAGCTGGGGAGAGCTGCAGGAGGCAGAGGCTGTGGTCTCAGGTGAGAGTCTCATGCCCTCCCCTACCCTCCTTCTCTGAGGGAAGCAACAAGCTTGATCTTTATGGTCACTCGTGGGTAGACACACCACTCTAACAAAGATGGCGATGCCTTTTATGCTCAGAGAACTCCACCCCACCATACTCCATACCCTTGAAGATCCTGTGCATGGTAGGTGCCCCAGAGAGAGTTTTCTTGTCATGACAGTTGCTATCGGGGCTGCTTCAGCATGAGGAGCAGGTGGTTAGACCTATAAGGCTTCTTGAAGTTGGAAAGACCTCCTTTTGGAGCGAGGGTCTTGTGCCCATGAAGGCATTGAGTTTCCATATTGATGCCTTGAGATGCCCCATGGACCCTTCTAAATTTTCTTCAAGCTCAGGGGCTAATACTTGGTCAGAAGTAACTCAAGTTGATCCCATGATCCTCAATTTCATCATCTGTGGGGGTTTATCCTTCTTCCTGTCTTCTTAAAAGCTTCAGGGCCAGTTTCCAGAGACTCCCAGCTTCCTGACATGGGATTCAGACTGTTAAGCCCTGTCACAGAAGGGCTATGGGTCTCAGAAGGTGGTTGATGACCTCTCTGCTTTTGTAGAAGACCAAGTGGGCTTAGAGACTGTGACAGAATTTAGAATCACTCAGGAGACGAGTTGTTACACACATCTGTGGGGAGTTTCTAGATTAGGCTAATGGAGCTGGAAAGACTCATCTTAAATGTGGATCTTACCCAACCTAGGCTGGGGTCTTGGATTGCGTAAAAAAGAAAAAGCTGAGCCACAGCATCCATCTCTCTCTGCTTCCGGCTGTGGTTACCATGTGACCCGCTGCCTCACGCTCCTGCTGCCATGCCTTCCCCACCATGATGGACCTTCAAACCGAGAGCCAGAATAAGCCCATCCTTCCTAAATTTGCTTTCTGTTGAATATTTTGTTACAGGAGTGAGAAAAGTAGCTAGACCCTGGAAACAATGAAGGAACACCCAGGAAAAATACTAGAATTTAAATTTTTCTGTGTAACTCTGACTGTCCCGGAACTCTCTCTGGAGACCAGGCTGGCCTCAAACTCAGAGATCTGCCTGCCTCTGCCTCCTGAGTGCTGAGATTAAAGTCGTGAGCTATCATCACCAGGCAAAGAAGAGTGAATTCTGCTTCCTGGCAGAGACTGAAGGCTCCTGGAGCCCTGAGTGGGACTGAGCCTTGGTGGCCTCCTGGCCACAGTGGCCTCACCGTATGCAGTAGACACAGTAGAGAAGGATACAAGTGCAGCGGGAAGTTAGGGTGGACACCGAACCTTCCAGTATCCTGGACTGAAGAGCCAATTATTGTCACCATGTGGGAACCCTCAGAATGGGAGGATAAGGAATCACAAGGCTACACAGAACTAACATTGACCTGTGCTTGCTCCAAGAGGTGCTTAGCTCACTGTCACGCTGGACAGCTCCAAGGTGCCCTGAATGCTACACTCTAGGAATCATGTGAGCTGGTCACCATGCTGTGCATCAGCCTTGGACTGCGGAGTGTTCGGCAACTTAGAGACAATCCCAAGACAACGGCATGAGGATTTTCACTGCAGGACGCATAGCCCCTCACACCTCCACGCAGCCTCCTGAGAGCTGCTGGGCAGTAAGAACACTTGGAGTCTATCTTTGCCTAGTGGTCAAGGGCTGAGCACAAAATCCTGAGCCTGGGATTTCTTTCAGCACCACCACATCCCCCAAACCATGAGCATGCAGGTGTAATGTGCCAGTGCATACATGTACATATGTGGGTGAGCATGCGTGTGCACTCATGTGAGCATACGCATAGTTAGCTAGTGCACAAACATGCACATGTGAGTGGTACATGTGTGGCGTATGACTGCCTGCATGTGCATATACAAGTAGGTAAACATTGAGCACATGCATATACATGGGTAAACCACGTATGTTAGTTCATGACAGCACACATGAGTATGGATGACTATATGCGTGTGAGGTGACATGTGTAATATGTGGTTTGCTAGTTCACATGCACATACATATACACGTTGGTGATTCATGGATGCAAGTGCAGAGAGTAGTGCACACTTGTGCTTGTCGCATGCATATATTTATTGGGCATTTGTACGCATGTACATGTAAAGGCATGTATTATGCTATATTTGCACGAGCATGCTAGGGTGTGTGTGAATGCGTGTCTGTGAGTGTAAGGGGCATGCTCCGTTCATCCCTCTCTGGCTCATTCATGAACGATTCTCAGCTCATTCTCCCTTCTGTGGAGCAGCACTGCAGCTCGGCTCACACAGATTCTTGCAGCTGCTACACAGGGCCTGGTGCCTGCCGAGCACACACGCTGCAGCCTTCGGAGGCGACTCTAGATGTGGACGTGAATCTACGTGCATTAGAAGGCGCGAGCTCTGCCTCTCCCTGCCCACAGACCTCAACTTCCTGGCATTCTGATTGGGAAGAACATGTCCACCATGGCAGCTGCAAGTCCTGCAGAAATGAGGGGACTGGAGAAGCTGCCCCAGTACTGCACAGTAGTAAATGTGCACCTCTCATGCAAACAGGCTCTCTTCTTAGAATATTCTGCTCTTGGAACCTTGAATGACCTCCGAGTGGGAGACAGCAAAGCCTCCACCATCCATGGCTCCCATGTTCCAGAAAGGGCCCCTGATCCTCTCCGTACCACCTAGGTCTGGCAACCTCTAATCCTTTCCTCATTCCCTTTTGAAGGCAATGGTCTCTTTCTCTCCATGACAGTCTGAGTTTTTCAGAAAACTACTGTCCATTCCTGTTCCCAGGCTGTTCCTGTAAGTCTGATAGGCCCATAAAGCTCTTTTCCAGAGAACAGGCACCAAGGATCCATGGGATAGTGCACAGTGGAGGGGCTTGCCTAGGAGTCACATGGTCTTCCAAAATGTATATGCAGCTCCTTGGGACTCTCTGGGGGCCTCACATCCTCTAGACAATGGGCAGTCTTAGACCAGCCCCAGGCACAGCTCAGCAGAGAGCCCAGGAGTACACAGGAAGCCGCTCATGTCTGTATCCTAACTGGCCCTGCATCCTCTCCCACTGACCAACAGTAGCTCAACGGTGGCTCGTGGCAGAGGCTCAGCCTCTCTCCCTACTCAGGAAGCAGAGGACCCCACAGCAGCCTCGATCTTAACCTAACTGTACCTCTCATAATCACCAAACAAAAGCTCAGGAATGGGATTACAAAGGCGATGAATGGCCTCTTGCCCCTATGCCACAGCTTTCTTAACGGTTAACTGCTTAGTAAAAAACAGGCAATCATGAGGTTTTTGATCCCCTGTCAGCCTCACAGCCGAAGAGGCCATGGACCCAGTAAGAGCATGCCACTGAGGCGGCCCAGGCCCGACCCCCTTTCATCTTCAGCCAAGCTGCTCCAAAGAGTCTTTTTCCCCCTAAACCAGATGCTCTTTGCCAGGGCAAATTCCACAGTAAAAATAGAAAAGGAAATTCTTAACCCACTGTTTCATGTGTGACAAGCGGTTTTGTGGTGAGACAGTGGGCTCAAGAATACACCGTCCTCTCCGAGCCTTACCACTGTCCCCTGGGGCAAGCAAATGTGGCATCTCAAGGCCTTTGGTGTTCTGTGGCCAGCTCACCATGGCTCTAGGACGGGTCCACTGGAGCTACCCACAGCCCCTCTGCTTTGATCTGAATTTGCAGTGTGGACACAAGCCGACCACCACAGCGCTTCAGATCCCTGGAGCTGTAGGCCATCACAGTACAGTTCATACAGTTGCATACCAAGCCAGTAAGACATCATAGAAGATGCTGGTACCCAAGCCAGGCATTGAGAGGAAGCCTCAGAAAAGACCCAAAGCTGGTTTCCGGAGGGTGATAGGAAGATGACCCAACACATTTGTAGATGGTAAGTAACATCACACTGAAATGTCAAAAGGTTAGATACCCGAGGCTGGGGGAGTGGCTCAATGGGTCCAGTGCCTGCATGAGAATTAAAGTTTGGATTCCAGACTCCATAGAAAAAGCTAGGTGCAGCAGTATACTCCTGTGATCCCAGCATGAAGGAGGTAGAGACAAGAGGATTCAGAAAGTCCGATGACCAGCTCATTTAGCTAAATCAAAGAGCTTCGGGTTCAGTAAGAAATCCTTCCTCAGAAAATAAGATGGAGAGCCATAGAGAAAGACACTCAACATCAACCTCCAGACTCTACACACACATCCACCATGTACACAGGCACACACATACAGTTAACACATACACTACACATTCACTAACATACAAACACAGAAGGCTAGATATCCTGCAAAAGGCGAGTTAGAATCCTGGGCTGATATGCCCCAGGACAAGCCCCTGGTATGATCTAATTTCTCAAACCTTTAAGGAACCTGCAGCATCAGTAAAGGGCCTACAGGACTGGACCACTGGACAGGCAGGGGAACTAAGGGGCACGTAAAGACAAGAGGGGGAGGTCCTGGACTCACAGTCCTGTCTCCTGTATGGTGTGCCTGAAAAGATGAATGATAGGTAAAAGGCTAGACCTGTGAGGTCACAACATTGTTCTTGAGATGGAACTCAACTGCTCACTAAGTTCATAAATTATCCTTGTGTCTGCACCCTGGAAATGTAACTTTGACTGTGAGTAAAACCTCGGCTGATGAGAAGACCCAACGAAGGTGGTGAGCCTGGGGTACAGCTGGAAGAGGAGTTGGAGAGGAGGCCAGTGTCCTTGGAAGGCAGGACAACAGACCATCAATTCAAGGCAGAGCCTGGGACTCAATGTGGATCCCTGCAGACATTCACTTCCCTAGGAAGGTATAACCCCGGGCATTGTGAGCACCACGCTGGGAGCATGTACTCCTTTTCTGAACACGCTGATGCTTCTGCAATGGCAGAATGACCCAGAGCCTGCTGTGGCTCTCACTGCCTGTCCTTGTGGTCCCCATCTTCCAGAGGAAGTGGCATTTATATAAGGCCAGGCAAGGGGGAGGAAGGACACCACCAGAGTGAGCATGAGAAAGAGGAAGCCCAGAGCAGAGAAGAGCCTGTGTGGCCAGGTGATGCCAGAAGGTGACTGGAAATAGAAGACAAAGTGGAGACTGGGAGAGATATGGTTTCCCTGGGTATCATTGGGGCCTTGGAGGGAAGTGGAATGGCCCCAGAGACTATATATCAAAGGAGCCTCAGGACGTGGCTAGCTGGCTATGCTTCCCCTCAGTCCCCGAAACAGAGTGAGAAAGGTGAAGCCACACAATAGGGAAGCAGGATGGGAGGTCTCTCTGGCTACACTCAGGGCAGCGCTCGTCCTGAACACACAAGAGGAAGGAGGTACAGACAGAAGGCAGCATGTTGGAGCTGGAGGGAGGCTGCCTGGCCAGGCATCTGCAATGCAAGCTAGGGCACGCCAGTCAACCCCCTCACTCCCTATCACAGCCTCAGGCCCCTGCTCACCCAGGCCCAGCCCACCCCCTTCTTGGTCCCAGGAATTCCTGGCTGCACATCTGATTGCTGCTGTCTTTCCTACAGGTCAGGGCACAGCCCAGAGGGAGAAGGGGTCGCTGCACTGATGACTTGGGTTTACAGTTTCTGGCCTACTCTGGAGCCGGCCTAGTGCTTGGGCTGTAAGGACAGGAAGTTACTTCTGCAGCATGGAGGGTCTGGGACATCTTGGGGAACAATGAACCAGTAAGAGAAGATGGAGAATGTTACCAGCACTCCTTGCAAGAGTACAGAGTACAGACGCTGTGATTAAAAGACTTGTGTAGCTTTGGCAAGTCCTTTCCCTGCTAGAAGACTCAGACTTCTTGTCTAAGCAATGGAATCAATAGTCTCCTATGAGATGCACGTAACTCAGAGTCAGTAGACACAAGGTCTGACTTGATTCTGTGAGGATTGATGGCTAGACAGATGGACGTACAAATAGATGGATGGGCATGCAGCTAGATGAATGGGTAGATGGATAGATGGCTGCATGGATGGAGGATGGATGGATGGATGGATGATGGATGGATGGATGGATGGATGGATGATGGATGGATGGATGGATGGATGGATGATAGATGGGTGGATGGATGGATGGATGGATGGATGATGGATGGATGGATGGATGGATGGATGCATGGATGGATGGATGCATGGGTGGATGGATGCATGCATGCATGCATGCATGGGTAAGTGAATGGATAAAAGGATGGGTAGATGCAAGGAAGGGTGAATGGATGGATGAATGTGTGGATTGATGACTATGTGGATGGATGGGTGGCTAGGAAGTTTAATTGCTATGTGACAGTATTCTCATGTGGATGTATGGTTAGGTGTGTGAATGACTTGTGGATGAATGGATAGGTGAGTTGGTAAGTAGATGAATATGTGAGTAGGTGGATGATGGGTAGATGGGTGGGTAGCAAGCAGCCCCAGCATCCTGTCTAGTAAATTCAGCCCTCGAAGATACCATTCCAGTTATAAAGATAGTTATTCATGATTCACAGCAAATATATCTTAAATTAATTAAAATTCAATCAAATGCAAAAGCCACTTTCCAGTGCTCCTGGGTGCCACTCTTGATAGCTCATAGCGAGATCCACCCAGTACTGACTGGGATGTTCCCCTCCAATCCTTACTGGCTCCTCCTGCTTACCTCTGCCTAGTGCTTAACACTCACTCAGCTCATAGTCTTGACCTCCCTGTTCAGTTCTCAGTGCAACACCCCCACCCTGTGTACAACAGCCCCAGAGCATGTCATAGCGGCAAGGCCAGCTAATTGTTTGTTGGTTAGACCCAGGAGCTCAGAGTGGGGTGAAGGTGTGGACACTGGCTGCCTGTCTATCTCAGCAGCCTACTAGAAAGTATGTGTAAGGGGCTCTTACTGTCAACTCTCCAACTGCAGGGAGAGCTGCCAGCAATAGAACTCAGCCTTTGTGCCCAGAGGGCTAGCAGAGCCCATGACCTACAGAGATCTGGGCCTCCAGTAGTTTCTCCGTGCTCACACCACTGTAGTCCTCCACTCCAGAAAGTTGCTATACCCTGCCCCCAAAAGAGTTCTCGGTACCAAGATGGATCAGACTCAGTGACTCTGCAGGGCATGTAGGGGTCGCACGTATAGATGTATGTGTTGTATATACATGTTGCAGGGAGCAGAGTAACAGAGGGCGACTTTGGGTGCCTCGGGAACAGTTCACTTGTTCTAGCTGTTGTTGCTTTTTTTGAGTCAGGGTCTCTCACTGGGAACTAGGGCTCCCTGTGAGGTGGTGGGCTGGCTGGCCAATGAGACACAGGCATCCCTCCTGCCTCTTTTCCCCAGTTGTGGGATTACAACAAGCATGCACCGTCGTACCTACTTTTTTCATGCATTTGGAGGATGGCCTCAGGTCCTGATGCTTTCAGAGCAAGCGCTTCATCTCCTCAGCCCCAAGCTTGGCGCTTGCTTTGGACCTTAAATGAGAAGAAACTCTTCCCACCTTGATTACAACGAGCTTAATGGCCTCATGGGACCCTGGCACAGCATCTACCTGTCTGGGTCTCAGTCTCCAACTCTGTAGCATTTGGTGAATGTCCAAGCCCTGCTGGGAGGACCACGTAGCCCCGGCCATGACTAGGGAAAGCACATAGGTCCTCAGTGCCCTGGAAGGGTCAGTCATTGTCATTGGTTCCACAGAAGGAAAAGAAATCAGTCCTGACAGTCTAGGAGGCCACAGAGGCCACACCAGCCCATGCCCTGCTCCTGAAAAGACAATGAGCATGGGGGAGGCCCAGCCACAGGTGGGAATCCCCTGTGGAGGACACAGTGGGGACAAACAGCCAGTCCCTGGTCACCCCACCCTAAGGGCCAGATTCCAATTTGGCACGAGCTGAGAGATGAGGCTTCTGCTCACTGGCAGAAGCCACGGCCTTTTCTTAAAGAACAGGAAACAGATGGCTCTACAAGGTGGGCTCCACCTATGGAGGGGGGTCCAGAGGGAGGAGGTCCTTGCAGGACTGGAAGCAGGTCTGTATAGGCCTCTATTGCATGAGAAGCTGGACAGGCCAAGAAGGGTCTAGTCAGCCTGGGTAAGAACAGTGTCCCTAAGATAGGCACACAAGAAGCCAAGTGTCTGGGAGGCCATACTGTGTGAGCTTCTCTGTGCCTAGGCCCAGCAGAGAATACCCCATGAGGCCATCTGTTTACACATGGGGCCACTGGGCATGCTCAACAGCCACTCCTCCTAACTCTCCACTACAGAGAGCTACAAAAAGACAGGGAAGGGATTTGGGGCACTCAGCGTGGCCAGACACACGTGAAGCCAATGCCACAATAGCAGTGGATATGAACCTAAAGCTCAGTGGGGGACAGAGCAGCTGGCTTCATTCCAGTTGGGTTTGTCCTCCATTACAGTTCTAAGGTATGGTCCATCATGGTAGGGAAGGGCCAGCAGCAGGAGCATGAGGCAGCCACTCACATGGCATCTACAGTCAGGAAGCAGAGAGAGATGGATGCTGGGCTCAGCTCACTTCTTCCTTCTTACTCTGTCCAGGACACCAGCCAAGAGACAGTATTGCCCACACTCAGGGTGGGTTTTCTCATCAAAGTTAACCCATTTTAAAATGTCCCTTACTGACATGGTCAGGGGCTGGCCTCCTAGGTGACTCTAGATCCTGTCAAATTGACCATCCATAGTGATCATCACAGGGAGTGACAGACCCCGGGGGGGGATCCCAAAGGCCATAGCCAACACATGACACGAGCAAGTAGCATCTTGGAGCCTCAGTTTGTCCTCTGTGAAATGGGAAAATAATAATGCCTAACTCATTAGGTCAGTGAGAAAATAAACCAGGGAATTCACATGGACCAGAGTGTTGGAAGCAGCAGGTAGCTGTTGCCATCACTGCTACCACCAGTGAGAATTAATTTTCTAATTAATGCAACTTACAAGACTCCAACCAAGAGAGAGAAATTGAGAAGTTACTGCAAGGCCTGGAATATGTCCTGTCTGGGACTCAGAAGCCCACAGGTGTTTGATGGCTTTATCCCTGGGATCCTGACAGAGACCCACCCATTCCAGGGGGTCCTGGGCATGAGTGCTTTGCTAGGCCTTGGCTATAGTATAGGTGTCCCTGGGTTTTACATACTGAAATCAAATCCCCACTGTGAGGATGAAGGGGCAGAGTTGAATACCATCCTGGTAACTAGAGTTAGGGTCTCAGGGAGTTACTAGGACCCAGTGTCATCAAGGTGGAGCCCTGTGACAGAATCCTGATGGCTTATGAGGATAGAGCGCCACAGAGGCACATGCATGCACACGTGTGTACACATACACTTCCTCTCTCATTCTGTGAGGCCCTGTGCTATCTCAGGCCTCTGCCCACATGCAGCTTGTCAAGGGCTGGGCTTATATAGCTCAGCTGAGAAAGCATGAGGCCATGAGTTTGGTTTTCAGCACCCACAGAGAAATGTAAAGCTTGATACTGTGTGCTTATTAGCCCAGCACTGGGGAGATGGAAACAGACAGCTGCCTGGGGGCTCCCTGATTGAGCATCCTAGACTACTCAACAAGCTCCAAGCCAAAACCCTGATCTGAGGTAACCCTCTTTTCTTTATAACTCACCCAGCCTATGGTTTAGCAGGATAGACAACTGAAAACAACCTAACACAACACCAAGGGATGGAGAGAAGATCTTTCCAGTTCCTTTGCTGGGCCTGACAGACAGGGCAGAGCCTCCTGCTGGATTCTGTCCTCCTCCTTACCCAGGTCTCAGTCTGCCTGCTCTCCAAGCAGAACTCCTGTCATCTGTGTTTTCCTGACCTGGACCACTAGCCGCTTCTGGCTTCTCTCAAAGGTCTCTATGGACAGCTTTTGTCCCTGAAGCTATTTGCTCTGGTCCCCATGGTGATAACATCCAAACCCAGCCAAGTTCAGGGCAGGCAGTCCTTGCTGACAAGCCAGACCTCTGGACACTCAAAGCCCTTCAAGAGGCACTGTTGACCATGGCTTCTCACAGTGCTCCAAGGCCAATAGGCCCTGTACCCTACCAGGTACGTAACACTGGGCCCTGAGGGTCTAGGAAGCCTGGTCAGCCTCTGCCGTGGATGGCAGGAAGTTTTTATCTTATTTCTTCTATGGCTTTTGGGAAGTCCATTTCCCTACCATTGGGAGCTTGTGACCTTAAATGTATGCCTCTGTGGTACCCAGAGCTGGAAAAGATGTCACCTTGTGTGTGACCCCACATTAAATTTCTGAGCATCACGGGGACATAAAGGTGAGGTCTGAGGCTCTGAAAGAGCCCTGTAGTAGCTACTGAATATTCGGGCCTCACCCAGGCCCACAGCCTACAGGATGCCACAAGTTCCAGAACTCATCTGTACAATATGGCAGACGAGATGTGAGACCGTGGCCATCCATCAGACATGGCTGTTGAGCTTGAACATGTCCTTCCCAGCCTTCCTCCCTTAGTTCCAGCTTCCTAACTTACACAAAAAGAGACCTAAGGCCCAGAGGACCTGGCCCAAAGAGGAAAGTTCATTGTCCAGCCCTGGAGAGAGACAGGGATATCCCTGGCAGAGGGAGGGTTGGAAGACACTGAGCTGGCTGCCCCCTGCTGAGAGACCATTCTCTGAGCGGCAGGGTGGGTCTCCCTGTACTGGCAGCCTCCTCAGCCCTGTGCAGTCCTGGATGCTAGGTTAAGATAAGTATCTCAGGAAGAGGGAAGGGCTCAGCCCGGACACAGGAACCCCGGGAATTGGAAAGGGAGGTGTCAGGAGCAAAGGCTCCCCACTTCAGAGGTGATGGCCCCACCCCATGAGTCAGCTGGATGCTGGACTCCTGTCTCCCCTCCCTCTGCAGGGACTCATTCCAAGTGCCCCCACCCAACCCTGTCTACACGCAAGTGAGGGTCACCTTCTCCAGAAAAAGGCCATTTAAACCAAATACATATGTAATACCTCGCTGCCATATAGGGGTGCTTCCAGTGACTTAGGACTCCAGCTCGTGAATTATGAGAACAGGACATTACAGAGGCTAATGGTGGGGAAAACACAGTTTTGCAGAGGCTAGGGTTGGGTTGGGAAGCATGAATGGTCAAAGTTTTCATTTCTGTTTAGTTTTGTTTGTGCTTGTTTGTCTGCTTGCTTGCTTGCTTGCTTGTTTTGTTTTGAGACAGAACCCACTAGCCTTAAACTCACTGCATAGCCCACAGAGGGCTTGGACTCGCAGTAACCCTCCAGGTCCAGCTTCCCAAGTGCTGGGATTAAAGGAGCTGCCACATGCAGTGCAGCTAGGACAAGGCTTCCCCTCAACCCCGGATCCATAGTCTCTAGGAGAGCGGGAGGATTCCCTTCCACAGGAAGCTGGGATGTATCCTGCCCTAGATATCCAGAGCGTAATCTTGTGGCAAAGATGCCAAGCAAAATCCTTACGGGAGGATGAGGTGCTGGGCAGCAGAAGGGTGCCAGGAAGCAAAGGTACTATACCCCCAGCCATGAGGGCCAGCCCAAGCAGCTCTGTGGATCCCAGGCTAGCTCACAGGAGAGTAACTCACCGCTTAGCCTTTCTTGCCCAGTGGATTTTACTGGGGGAGGGGGGTGGCATGTGATTCCCACAGCCAGCATATGAGCTAGTGAGTGTTCCGGAGAGAGTCTTAGGGAGTGGATCCCAGTGGACAGCTGAGCCACTGTAACAGTGGGAGCTGCAGAACACTGCCTTCCCTGGAAGTGGGCCTAAGTTGGCTAGGCCCCTCTCAGGGATAAGGTCAGGGCAGACAGGACTCCCACAAGAAGAGGGAGGCTCTCCCAGCAACCCTGAGCAGGCCACTCTGAATGGATCACATTTGCTTTCCTAAAAACCCTGTTCCTGTGTGGCTGATAAAGCCGCCCCCTCTCTACTTACTTTCTCTGTTAGGTCCCAGATCTGAACCCAGTCTCCTTAGGCTCCACCAGGGCTCATAAAAAACTGGGACCAAGACCATGTTTAAGACATGTCCCAGTCTCCTAGGTAGGAAAGAGAGAACCCCAGGGTTCTCCTAGGGACTGGAGATCTTCGGGTGGGGGGAAAGCCTTGGTCCATCAGATGTGGTAGCTCTTACTTATAATCCTAGCACGTAGGAGGCCAAGGCAGGGGTGTTACAGAAACTTTGAGACTACCCTAGGCTGTGAGTTTGAGGTCATTCCAGGCTAAACAGGGAGACCATATCTCAAAGATCAAAGCAAAGAACATAGGAAGATGGCCCCTGCTGATATAGCGCCTACCGTGCAAACAAAAGGGCCTGAATATGGATCACAGTCACTCACATAAAAAGCCAGTATGGTAGCACTCTCTTAGACCTTCATTCTGAGGGGGCAAAGGGGAGAAGCTTCCTGGCCAATTAGCCCAGCTGAATCAGAGAGCCCTGCCTCCAAAGCCAGCCAGAGCTCTCACCTGGCACTACCCGCTCCCAAACCCAGCCAGAGGAACCATACCCAAGGTTGATATCCTGCCTGCACACTTATGCATAGAGACATGCATATACACTCACGCGTGTGCTCACATACAAAGTCCTTGTCCCATTCACATCCCTCCAGATGAGAACCCTAAGGCAGAGAGTCATGCCCAGTCTGGACACACACTCTTTCCTGCTCATCTCACCTCCAAAGCACAGCTAGACTCCAGTAAGCAACACAGGTGAGCAAGGCAGGATTTCAAACCAAGAACCTTCAGGAGCCTCAAGCAGGAAGACTCGGGCTCCTGACATTCAATGTACCCCACAGGGGAGGGCCCTCACCTGGCACTACCTGCTCCCAAACCCAGCCAGAGAAAGCATTAGCTAGGGGCCAGGCTCTTGCTACAGGTGGAGCGGGCACCCTGCCAGGCACACCTGGCAAGCTGGAGGCCAGGGGCTCACTTACGACAGCCAACACTCATGCTATGAAGAAGCCCTTTTGTGCCATGGGCCTGAGACCCTCCCCAGTCATAAGATACCGATTGCACCCATGAGGATCCACCATAATAGGCCCACAGGAAATGGCCTCAAGGGGCAGAAGCCTCTCCAGGGCCATCACAGAACCTGGAGCAGCCCTTGACACCCCCGCCCCCTACAAGAAACAACATGAGGAGTACCTAGCACCAAACCAGCCAAATACACTGAACAGTAATCGCACAGAGCCCAGACAGCCCACCATTGAGAACAAAGCCCTTGTAGGCCATCCCAGCCTGCTCCCCACCCCAACCCCATGGTCAAAGCAAAATACTAACATGCTATGAAGATGGATAGTCCTTCAGGTTCAGTCCCCAGATATTCGGGTTGTTTTGGGAGGGTAGCAAAAATTTTTGAAGGAGGCCTTGATGAATGAAGAGGTCACTGGAAATAGACCTTTGAAAAATGTTTCTCTCCCTATTGTCCACAGGGTGAGCAGCCTCTAGCACACTACCCCACCACCATAATATCTTACCTCATCACCATGGCCCCAGAACAAAGGCAGGACTGGGCGCCCAGACCATGAGTCAAGAAAACATCTCTTTTTCTTTTAAGTTATTTTGTCAGGTGTTTTCTCAGAGTCCTGAAAGGTCTTCAGATATGAGGATTCAACAGAATCACACATTAGTTAGGCCTGGTGGCACAGTCACGTCATAGGCTACTCAGGAGCCTGAGGCAAGATGATCTCAAACTCAGCCTGGGCTATTTAGTAAATCTAAGCCTGGCCTGGGGAACTTAGTGAAGCTCTGTGTCTTAGTTAGAGTTCTACTGTTGTGATAAAACACCATGGCAAATATAACATAACTTATAAGAGAAAACATTTAATTGGACTTATGGTTCCAGAGAGTTAGAGTCCATGATGACAGAGTGAAGGCATGGTCCTCTGAGTTCACATACTGATGCACAGCAGGAGGCATAGAGAGAGCACACTGCAAATAAGGTATATTAAAACCTTAGACCCCTCCCAGGGACACACCTCCTCCAACAAGGCCACACCTCCTAATCCTTTCCAAACAGTATCACCCACCGAGGGCCAAGGATTCAAACATATGAGCTTATAGAGGCCGTTTGCATTCAAAGCACTACACCCTGTCTCAAGAAGTCAAACAGAAGACAGGGAGAGATAGAGCTTAGTGTTGGTGACCCTGACTGGAGTTCCCAGTGACAGTCTGGGGTATGGCTCAGTGGTAGAGCACCTGCCTAGAATCCCCCAGTGAGGGGCTAGAGTGTGGCTCAGTGGTAGAGCCCCTGCCTAGAATCCCCCAGTGAGGGGCTGGGGCGTGGCTCAGTGGTAGAGCCCCTGCCTAGAATCCCCCAATGAGGGACTGGGGTGTGGCTCAGTGATAGAGCCCCTGCCTAGAATCCCCCAGTGAGGGGCTGGGGTGTGGCTCAGTGGTAGAGCTCCTGCCTAGAATCCCCCAGTGAGGGGCTGGGGTGTGGCTCAGTGGTAGAGTTCTAGCATGCGCAAATCTCCGAGGCCAGTGAATGACCCAGTGTGTAAGGGTATTTGCCATCAAGCCTGACAACCTGAATTCAATCTTCAAAATTTACATTGTGGCAAGAACTGGTTCCTACAAGTTATCCTCTGGCCTCTACATGTGGATAGCACATCCCACCCCTCATGCGAAATAGATAAATATGCACTGTCTTTAGAAAGAAAAGAGAAAAAAAAAAGAAGACACTTGTATAGCACACTGAGAAGCAAGGACACGTTACAGTCTGGTGGCTCCTTGCTTTATCTGCCCTGGAGGCCACAGACCCCCTATCACGCTGTTCCCAAGACCTCAACTACCCTGCATCTCACAGAACAACCACACAGAAGCCTGCTCATCTGTCCTTCTGTTAGTCACTGTTGCTGTCTTATAAGTTTCTGGAGAGCTAGGACACATCATCTCAATGTCCCTATGACTGTGGTGACAGACAGAACCTGTCAAATAGAAAGTCGGTAACTGGTGTTTTTTTTTAAATAAAATAATTATTTATTTATTATATGCATATGAGTACACTATAGCTGTCTTCAGACACACTACATGAGGGCACCAGATCCCATTGCAGATGGTTGTGAGCCACCGTGTGGTTACTGGGAATTGAACTCAGGACCTCTGGAAGGGCAGTCAGTGCTCTTAACCGCTGATCCATCTCTCCAGCCCCCAGCATTGGCATTTATTGGATGTATAAATAGATCAATTAATGCTTAGAGCAGGGAAGTGGTGGTCTGATATGCATTTTTAATTTTTATTTATGTATACATGTGTATATTTGTGTGTGGGGGGGTGTGAGTTCCAGTGGAGGCTGGAAGAGGGCATTGAATCCTCTGAAACTGGAGTTACAGTGGTTGTGAGCTGCCAGATGTGGGTGCTGGGAATTGAATTTGGATCCTCTGCAAGAGCAGCAGGTGCTCTTAGCTGCTGAGTCATCTCTCCAGCCCTCTTGATCTGAATTTTCAAGTCTCTTGGAGACAATCTTGAGAACGGTAATTGGTCAGAAGTCACCACCAGTCCAGAGGGAGGGGAAAGTGGGACACACAGTGCAGTTGAGCCATGCTGTAGCCAGTAGTGCATACAATGGTATGCGAAAGTCATCTAAATTCTTGCTGTTCCTTCTTCCACCTGCTGGGCCTGCAGGTCGGGACCATCATGCCTAGTTTAAGTGGTCCCAGGAATGGAACCCAGGGCTTCAAGCATGCTAGGCAAACACTCTACAGGTACAGAGCCAGCATTATTTTTTTACAGAATGAGACAGGGTCTTGCTATATATCCCAGGCTGGACTCCACACCCAGCAACAATGTATCAGAATCATTCATTACTGTTACAATATGTTGCAAACTACGGACAGGAAGGAATCTTGTTTGTATGGGGATAAATACGAGCATATTTGATGCTTCCTGCTCAGGTTTTCTATACAAGTAAAATGGTTCTGGAAAAAAAAAGATGTGTTAATTCAAAAACATCCCCTGGGAACCCCAACAAGACAACCATGCACCCACTATGGCTAAAACGAAAACAGGCAAGAACAGGCGTGGGAGCAGGAACCCTCCTTTGGCTGACGGAAGTTAAGCAGAAGCAGGAGCCAACTATGAACCCACAGAAGCGTGCACCCACGGAAGCGTGCGGGTGTGCACGCGCCCACGGGAGTCCATGCTGTGTGCAGCACCTGCTCACAGTGTTTCAGGCTCCAATCAGGAAACAACCCTGGTCCTACGACGTGTGAAAGGAGGGAAGAAGCTGTACCTGTTGCAGGCGGTGGGGAGGCTGCCGAGGTGAGGCAGCATGTACACTCTGGGATTCTCTTTATAGAAAGCATAAAAGCAGACGCTGGCCCAGCAGGTGATTCTAGAAATGCAGAGAGGGTCTTTCTCCAGAAGAGCTAGGAAGGAGGCAGGAAGTAGAGGTCAATTCGTTATGGGCGCTGGTGGTGGGCAGGCTGTTTATAAAGAGCTGGACATTGTTTTGCATTTATGTGTTATCATGAATGGGAGGGAGGCGCG
Source organism: Grammomys surdaster (assembly GCF_004785775.1). Taxonomy (NCBI): domain Eukaryota; kingdom Metazoa; phylum Chordata; class Mammalia; order Rodentia; family Muridae; genus Grammomys; species Grammomys surdaster. Next base: position 29,928 of record NW_021627523.1, on the reverse strand, counting down.
TGGGTGCCCTGGACAACTTAACAGTAGTCAACTCTCCATCTCTACTATGCTGATTGTAGAGCTTGAACATGGATGACCATCAGGATAGACAGCACGTGCCCTTGCCCATTGAGCGATCTCACTGGCCTGAACTAAACTTCTTTATGAAATTTTACAATACACTAGGACCCGGCGAGATAATTCAGCCAGTGCAGTTGTTGCCACACAAGCTTGAGGACCTGAGTTCAATCCACTGGTTCTAAGTAAAAGCCTAGTGTGACGGTGTAGACTTGTGATCGCAGAGCCGGGGGGGGGGGGCCCCAGAGACAGGTTCACTCGACATCCACAATAGACTTACCTAGCTGGCACCAAGCCAGCGATAGTCTCTGTCTTAAAATGACTAAAGTGGATAGTGCTTTGGCCTACATGTGTGCGTATGTACCCATGCCCACATATAAGCACACACACAATTAGCTTATAAAATAAAAGTAAAGGTAAGAGAGAGGGGCTAGTCAGTAAGGTTCTTGCCACAGAAACATGGTGACCAGAGTTGGGATTTCAGCATTCGTGTAAAAACGGTGATGTGAGTGTGTAACCTCAGTTCTGGGGGTTGGTGATAATGTGGGCTGAGATATTTAGATGCCCAGAGAGCGCTGATTGGTCCACCTAGCTCATTCTGTGTCCAGAGACGTCTGTCTTACTCTTTTACAAATTCTCTCAGTAAAAGCTCACAGCCGTGTATTGCCACCACAAATGTCCTGGGCACTCGATTGCTCTCTTCCTGCAGACCCGTCCTGGCACCCTGTGGTGAAGGGACACACCCTCATCCGCATCAGGGGAAAGGGTTGGAGCTATGTTCTAGCCTTCCCATGGAGCATACATGTGTCACCATTTTCCAGACTCATGAGAACAATAGTCACCTGGTTGGAGTCATGAATCTTACTCACCTTAGTATCTCTGACCACACATGGGCATGGCCACATGGGGACAGGGAGGAAGACAGTTCTGAGAAGTGCCTGACTTAGAACAGATTTTATCTTCACCACTTTTTTTTCTCCTCGACCCCCAGGAGAACAAATGGTGGCATTTGGGGAAAAAAACAAATTCCACTACATCTGGTCAGATGTGGTGACATCAGCAACCTAGTCCACATGACAGGAAGTGTCTCTACTCATCCCAAGCCCTCGGCCCACTAGTAGCCCTCAGAGGCAGGTGCCATGACCATTTTGCATTGGTAGATGCACAGAGAGGTTGGACAGTTTGCCTGTGGTCACACAGCTGGTGATGCAGCGATGAGACCTGACACAGGATGGCTCGTACAGAGGTCAGCCTCGGGACACTGATTTTTTTGGAGGGGAAGGGACTGGAAAAGGCTTTGAGTAGGTAAGTTGGAGTTAAAATGGCGTCTCAGGAGAATTCCTATAGACACTTGTTCCGTCATGAATGGATCTGAAGAAGTGATATTAGGCAAAGTAAGCCAGATATGGGAGGACCAACGCCACTTGATTCCACTTGTGGGAGGTTCCCAGGGGAGTCTGAGTCATGGATAGAAAGGAGCGTGGGAACCAGAGGCAGGGGGATGGGCAGCCAGTGTTCAATGGGGACTGACTTCTGGTTGTAGTCCAATGGTTCATATGTAAAAATGGTCTCTCTCTCTCTCCCTCTCTCTCTCCCTCTCTCTCTCTCTCTCTCTCTCTCTCTCTCTCTCTCTCTCTCTCTCTCTCTCTGTGTGTGTGTGTGTGTGTGTGTGTGTGTGTGTGTGTGTAAAACCCAATTCAATTTTTTAAATGGTCCCGTAGCCTCTTTGCAGGCCAGAGAGTAAAGGCTCCTAGCTTTGGCAGGGGCTACCGCTCGGTTATTTAAGTACCTGTTCTCCAAGACGAGGATCTAAGATTGCATTTCCAGCACCCATGTTACAAACCAAGTGTGGTGGGGCATGCTCTCTAATCCCAACTCTGGGGAGGCAGACACAGGCAAGTCTCTGTGGCTTCCCAGCAGCCTAGCCAAATCACCAAGCTCCAGGCTAGTGAGAGGCCCTGTTTCAAAAAAGTAAACAAAGAAAAAGTGGCCAGTCCCTGAGGAACAACACCTATGATTGTCCTCTGGCCTCCACATGGATTTACCTGCTGGAACATGCACACACACACACACACATACACGCCAAAATAGAAAAGAGGTTGAGTGTCATTCATTCATTCATTCATTCATTCATTCATTCATTCATTCGCTCACCAAACAAGTTCTTTACTCCTAGCATATGACAGGGGACAGGTAGAACCCTGAGAAAGAGACTGGGGAGGAAAAAGACCCTGGGGGTGGGGTCAGGAGGTAAGAAAGGCAACAGGCAAAATCATCCTAGATATTAGGATCACCCTAAAACAGGATGTGGGGTCCTAGGGTAGAGACAGGACTGCTGATCAGGAAGTCATGGAAAGAACCGACCAATCGATGAGACCTGAATGATAGGGACCAGGTGGTATGTGGATCTGAGAGATGTGTGCGGCAGGCAGAGATGGCAGAAGGCAGGTGCAAAGGCCTAAGGCAGGAAAACATTAGGCATACAGAACTGCGGCCAGGAAGGCTGGCAGGGTTGTGGGCTAGGTGAGGGGGTAAGAGGGATAGTCTGGCCAAGGCTGCAAGACACACATACACATAAGCCAGACAGTGGGCCTCTTGAGAATTCACTTCAATTGAGCACAGTCCAGGTCCTCTACCTCCTCAGGCCTCCCCCACCTTTATGGGACCCACTGATAGCCATGTTTCAGGCCTGTGGCCAAGGCCACACTTGTTCTGGTAGATTCATCTTCTGGAATCCTTTGAACCCAGCACTCACTGTAATTTCTCCTATCAGAATAGAAGGGAAATGGCTGCCCCAAAGTTAAAGATAGAACCCTGTGGCAAGGCCCTGGTCGTGGGTAACATCTGTCCAGTCAGGCCAAGGAGAGGGTGTGGACTCTGCTGGGCAGAGTTCCAAAGCTTTGAGCAGCTCAGAGCTCTGGACCAAGCAAGGTTCCTAGTCATGAGGCAACACAAGCCAGTAAGACAGGGTTGGGTTCCAACATAGGACATCACCGTGGCCCACACTGAGGCCCACCACTGTCCTTTTATAAAGGGTAAGGCTAGAGTCTTGGGCCTTCAGTAGACAGTGGGCTGCCTGCCACAAGGCCTCTAGAGGAGATGTGTGGAGCCCAGTGTTAGCTCAGGACCATTTTCCAGGTGGGCTTGATGGCCACAGGATGTTAGAGAACCAGCAGTACACAGCATGACACTACTGGGGTGTCTGAAGTGGGGTCAGACTACAGGCCAAGGGGTGGGGCCCTGCGGAGCCTCAAAGGAAGTAGTTATTATTAACTGACAAGACAGATCCTCAGGTTTCACATTTCTAAGATAGCCTGAGGACCACCTGAGATGGACCCCAATTCCTCTGTGGAGTGGCCATCCCTGGGCAGGCTGGAACCGGCCCAGCCTTTGGCTCCTCTCACCTCCTGCATACCAGGCCATAGACAGTTTGAGACTGTAGCAGGCCAGCTGGCCCCAGGACACAATCCCCTTGGTTTCCAGCTGTAGTGATCTGACCTACTGTCATGACAAGTGAGGACAGGTCCACCAGCAGCTCCTGATGGAGGCCCGCTGATCTCATTGCTGCGGAACGCGTGTTTACCTACAGGGCACAGCTCGGGTTGAGGACGGGACAGCTGGGACTGTGCCATCTAGCACTGCTCTGAAGCCAGACTGTGCCCTCTAGTATTGATGACCCACCATGGACTTGACCTAACAAAGGCTCGGCCCTTCCACTCTGTGCTGGTGCCCTGAACTGCCCAGGCATTGAAGGGAATGAGCACAGCTGCTTTCTGAGTGTAAGGTGGGGCACCTGAGCTCATAGAATGAGCTGGGGTGACAACAGGGGGATCCTGACCCACCATTTATGCACCTTGGAACTTCCCGTAGACATCTTTACCCTGAGGAGCCCCTTGCTTTGGCAGTTGGCAGTCCCCTCTACTACTGCCATTCTCTGAGGCAGATGTAGAGTAAGCCACATGGATAGACTTGGGGTTCAGTCTACCAGTGTCTGTAAATAAAGTTTCCTATTGAGCCTAGGTTTCTGAGGACATGAATACCAACCATCCTTCTCCAGGGTGACTGTCTATGGGCGCTTATCAGTCATAACATGGCCATCAGTCATGGCCTTCATGAGTCTGAGCTCATAGAATATCCCAACCGACCTGGGAGAAAAGCGAGGTGTCTATTCAAAGTGTCGGAGTTGGCAAGATTCAAGCTTGGATCCTGAAGAGCTTGCAGCTACTTCTATGGAGACCCTTGGAGGGCACATGGTCTTTGCAAATGCTCTGACTAGAGCTGAGAAAGAGAAGCAAGTACCTACATGAGCCATGGTGGATGCCAGGGGCTGGAAGATACAGAGCAAAAGACCCTATGCCGCAGGTTGGTATCTACTCCAGTGTATCTTAGACAGGTACTTTCTCTGCCACACATGCCTGTCACCACGCCCTCCACACCCATGGCAGAGCCTATTCCAAGACAGCCAGGCTTCAGAGAAGATGAACATTTGACTGCCAGCCCTGGGGGAAGGGCGGGCAGGGTGTGTGGTGTCAGCCAATTGCTGAGGTGTCAAGAAAATGCTCCTGGCACACGCAAACTTAAGTCACAGGTGATATCCTTACATCAGGATTAAGAAGTGATTCACAGTAGCCCCAACAAATAGCATTTCACCCTGTTCACATGACACACATAATCTTAAGAATAGACAAAGAATATCAAACCATAGGCCAAGCTATGTGTGCTTACTGGGGACAGTACCTAGGACCTCACATGCTGCATCAGTGCTCTACTGCCAAGTCACTCACCAGCCCCTCACTGCGGGGATTCTAGGCAGGGGCTCTACCACTGAGCCACACCCCAGCACCTCACTGGGGGATTCTAGGCAGGGGCTCTACCACTGAGCCACACCCCAGCCCCTCACTGGGGGATTCTAGGCAGGGGCTCTACCACTGAGCCACACCCCAGCCCCTCACTGGGGGATTCTAGGCAGGGGCTCTACCACTGAGCCACATCCCAGTCCCTCACTGGGGGATTCTAGGCAGGGGCTCTACCACTGAGCCACACCCCAGTCCCTCATTGGGGGATTCTAGGCAGGGACTCTACCACTGAAGTACATTCATGAGCCTGTTTTTGTTTACTTGTTTGTTCTGTTTTAATGTGTGTGCATGTTTGTGTTGAGTTGTACATGCATGTAGAGGCCAGAGAACAACCTTAGGTGTCATTCCAGGGATTCTATATACCTTGGTTTTTGAGACAAGGTTTCTAATTGTCCTGGAACTCGCAATTGGTCTAGTCTGGCTGGTCCTCAGGGATCTGCCTGTCTCTTCCTCCTGGGCACTGGAATTACCATGCAACCATGCCCATGCTTACATGGGAGAAGGGGATCTAGCTCAGGTTCTCATTTTTGCATAACGAGGTCTTTACCTTCTGAACTATCTCCCCACCACAGCATGTTCTTAGGCTTTTTGGACATATGTGTTTGTGATCATACAATTGTAAGTACATGCATGGGCAGGAACATATGTCCATGTGTCTGCGTGCATATAGAATACAGAAGTCAGTGCTGGTGTCTCCCTCGGTTGCTCTCCACCTTATTTACTAATTCAGGGTCTCTCACCGAACCTTGCGTTCACCAATTCAGGCAGTCTAGCTAGCAAGATTGTCCCAGGGATTCTTTGTCTCTTCCTCCTGGGCACTAGGGTTACAGTGGGCTGTAACCTTCCTGTATGCCTTCCTGGCTTCTTATACAGGTATGTCCTGGGGGTCTGATCTCTGGGCCCACACTTATGCAGCAAGTGGTTCATCCACTGAGCCATCACCCTTGTTTTTATGCTTTTTGCTTTGAGATGATCTCCTTCTGTGGCACAGGCTGGCCTTGAAATCACTCTGTAGCGGCTCCTCTCTGTGTATCTGAGTTGACTCACTGCCATTGTAGCTGTGGGTGTGGTTGTGCTGGAGTAGACACAGGAAGGGATCAGTTTAAATCCTAGCACCTTCCCACAACTGAGACAGAGTGGAGTGATACCACAGGCTGCACTTGTAAAGTTCAGAATTGATCAGCATGGCTTATAACCAGTGCCTGTACAGCCCTGGCAACAGAGCGACCAGCCCACACTCACACGGGCCACGCTACTCTGCATAACCAGAATCCCAGGCAAACAGAATCCTCCAGCACTGTGGTTCTTCATGCAGTGCAGCTGAGCTCGCTCCTCCTTTCTGCAGACAACCGTGCGACAACACAAACGGTGTTCTCCCGCTCACACCTTCTGATTTGTGGGGCTCTGGGTTGCTTCCGGTTTGAGACTAATCCAGATAAACTCTCTGTGAACATTTGTGCACAAGTCTTCTTATGAGTGTATGTTTTCATTTCTCTTGGGTGAATGCCTGGGAGAGGAACAGCTGGCTCTGGTGGCTGGGGATATTCAGCCTCTGAGAAATTGGCCATTTCCCAAAATGTCTCTTATTTTCTTTATTGTTGTTGTTGCTATTGCTATTCTTTCTTTTTCTTTCTTTCTCTTTCTTTCTTTTCTTTCCTTCTTTCTTTCTTTCTTTCTTTCTTTCTTTCTTTCTTTCTTTCTTTCTTTCTTTTAACATTCCTATCAGCAACAGAGGAGCATGCTGGCTTCTTCACATCACCCATTCTTGTCTACACTTGGGATGGCCAGGTCCTAGTTTTAGCCACTCTGGCCGTATGTACTAGGACCCCCCTGTGCTCCAGTTGTTTCTCCAGCAGCTAAGTCAGCTGATTTGTCACCTCTACATCTGTTTCCATCTTCTCCTTCTTACTGTTGTTTGTTTTTGTTTTGTTTTGTTTTACTGCTTTCATCAGTGAGTTTTCAGAGACCTATTTGTTTTTATTCTCTTAGCAAGGTCTTCAGAAAAATAAAAGCATTGCTTTTGAAGAAGTCTGTGTATTGATTTTTATTTCTATTGGTTTTGTTTGTGGTGTCATACTTAAAAAAAAAATCTTGACTGAACATGAAATCACAAAGACGGTCCTTCTTATGATCTTTCAAAATGTGTGTGTGTGTGTGTGTGTGTGTGTGTGTGTACCTGTTGCAGTATTTGATTAATCTACTCTATACTTCTCAATGAGTTCAAGCACACTTCTTGCTCCTGCCCCAATGTTCTGGATTCCCAAAAGGAAGACACACATACACAGCCCTGTATTTTAAATACCTTAAACAGCTCAATGGCTGGGCCACTCCCTAACTCTATGTGGCTCACACACACTCCCCTCTGACATTCCTGAGTTAATACTTACTAAATCTATATTTCATTTTTGCTAACCTGGACCCTGCTGGGCAGCCCTCCTGGGGCTGCTTTCCCCTTGTACCTACATGTCAGCTCTCTCTCCCTCCTGCACCTTTCCAGCATGGTCCGTCTCCTACGCCCTCATCACAGTGGACTCCCCTTGTCCTCCTTCCTTGGTCCCTTCCTGGGAATCCTAAAAGTCCTGCCTCTGTCTCCCTGAGCAGCCATTAGCTGCCAGTAATTTTATTGGCCAGTCAAAAACCAACTGGGAACAGGCTTCCTTTAGTCCTCCTTGCTGGACACTGTAAACAGGGTTTGGGTAACATAATTATCATGAGAACACAAGCCACTCCATGTATCCATGTGAACACACATGTATTGAGATGTCAACATTCCTCAGTCACTTTCTACCTTGTGTTTTTAGACATGGCGTTCCCTGACTTGTCTAGACTGGCTCACCCATGAGCTCTACGGATTACCCTGTCTCTGCCCCAGTGCTGGGATGACAGCAGTGTGTCTCTGTCCCAGGCTTTTATCTGGGTGTCAGGGATCCAAACCCAGGTCTTCATATCCTCACAGTAGGCACTTTATCATATCGCCAGCCTCTTCTAAAAGTTTCCAAGGTACAAATGTTTCGCTGAAGCCTATAAGCCACTTTGAATTACGTTTTGTCTATTGTGTAACAATAAATAAAAGGAAGACAGATTAGCAGAGCTAGATAATGAAAACAGATAGGAAACAGATGTAGGTGAAGTGTTTACTGACAAAGCACGAGGACCTGAGTTCAGATCCCCAGCACCCAAGTAAAAAGCCAGGGGCAGAAGTTCAATGAGACTTTATCTCAAAAATGAGGTAAAGAGCAATGGGAAAGACATTCAGTGTTTATCTAGACCCTCCCACCACACACACATACACACACACACACACAGCCACATGAATATGCTCATGAACACAGAAATAAATACATAGATGATAAATAGATGGATGATAGGTATAAATTGATGACAAGTGATGATCAATATACAAGTAATAGGTGACAAATGGGTACATAGATATTCGGTAGATGGGTTAACAGATACAGAGGATGATAGATGGCTGGCAGTAGGTAAATAAATTGAAAAATCGACAATAGAGATCTGACAGCTCTGGCCTCGTTTGTTTAAGACTATTCCTCTCAGAATGCCCTTTATCCTTTCTCAGTAGTTAGTTGTACACATGTGTGTGTTTCTATTCTGTCCCACAAAACTATTTGTTTACCTTGACCTTGACACACTGTCCTGATTGCTGTTATGTCTGCCAACATCACTGTTATCTTCTGAAGTTATTTGAGATCTTCCAGGTCTTCTGCAATTTCACATGACTGCAGGGAGGTCCTTATCTTAGATATGATGCCTTTAATAGTCTCTTAGCTACATGGGCCATCTGCTTTCTTCTTGAGTTGGCAGTTTATGTGCTGTCTTTCGTTGTGAAACTCGGAGGCACACAGGCTGTATGTGTTTTCTTGTCTCTTTATTCTGTAGAGTTTGTGGTGATGTCTCCTCTTTTGTAAGTTCATTGGCAGAAACTGTCATCTTTGTCTCTTCCTTGTTCTTTTGTATGGTTGGGTCTGGTTTTTTTTTTTCTGTTGTTGTTGGTTTGTATGGTGTGCATGTGTGTGTGTGTCTATGTGTGTGTGTGTGTGTGTAGGTCTGTGTATATATCCGTGTGTGTGTCTGTGAGTGTCCATATGTCTGTGTGTGTTTGTCTGTGTGTGTGTACGTATGTCTCTGTGTGTTTCTGTGTGTGTATGTCCATCTGTTTCTCTGTGTGTGTGTATAAGTCTGCATATGCATCTGTTTGTGTCTGAGTACCTGTGAGTGTATCTGTATATGTATGTCTGTGTATATGTCTATGTCTGTGTGTGTTTGTATTTGTGTGTATCTGTGTCTCTGTGTGTGTGTGTCTGTTTGTGTCTCTGTCTGTGTGTTTCTGTGTCTGTGTATGTATGTGACGCTTTGGTGGACTTAACTTTTGTTGAAACACAATCTCACTGTGAGGCTCTGGCTGGTCTACAACTTGCAATTTAGACAGTCTCACCTTGAGCTCACAGAGATCTGTCTGGCTCTTCTTCCCTAGTGCTGCGGTGAAAGGCGTGTGCCGTTAAAGCCTGCAAACAGTTCATTGTGGTGTTTGTAGGTTTTAAGTTTTGTTTTTACAATTTATTTTTACCTTATGTATATGAATGTTTTGACTTCAGGTTTGTATATGCCACACAAGTGACTGGTGCCCATAGTGAGGGTGTCAAATTCCCCAGTTGTGAGCCACCATATGGATACTGGGAATAGAACCCCAGCCCCTTACGAGGACAGCAAGTGCTCTTAACTTCTGAGCCACTCTTCAGTCTGCTCACTACAGCTAGGATGCTGTGGGTTCTGTGGTAATGTTTCCTCTCTCATTTCTGAATTTGATAGTCTCTTGTTTCTAGTCAGATCCTCTAAGATGTCCATCAGTTTTATCAAGGTCTATGAGCCCAGTTTTGCTCTGTTGAATTTTTTTCCTGCTATTTTTCTAACTTCCATCTCTTCCATCTGTGATACCAGGACTCATGTTTCGTGTCTTCAGGATTCATGTTCTCCTTTGTTGGATCTTGTTGGATCTTCTTGTGGAAGCTGAGAACACTGACTTGATCTCCACTGACTAATGTTGGCTGGCATTTAATGCAAGGACAACAACAGTTTTTGTTTTGTTGTTTTGTCTTGTTTTTTTTTTCTTTTTCTTTTTCTTTTTTTTTTTTTTTTGGGTTTTTCGAGACAGGGTTTGTCTGTGTAGCCCTGGCTGTCCTGGAACTCACTCTGGAGACCAGGCTGGCCTCGAACTCTCAAACTCAGAAATCTGCCTGCCTCTGCCTCCCAAGTGCTGGGATTAAAGGCGTGCGCCACCACCGGCTTTGTCTTGTTTGTTGTTTTTTGCTTTTTAGTTTGCTATTATTGTTGTTTAACAAAGGGCCCATCTTGGCCTTATCTCTACTAAGTTTTTACCTGAAAGTCCATCTTGTTCAGTATCCGTGGTAACCGTGGCTTTCTCCTGCCGTCACTTCCCATCCTCACTTGCAGTATCATTGAGTATTTGACTCTAAACCGTCTCCTGGTTGTAGTGACAAGTGGGATCATCTTTTGTTTGTTTGCTTGCTTGCTTGCTTGCTTTATTTTCTCTACTGTTGATCATTTCTTTCTGCTCTCTTCTCCAGTGGCAGATTCCCTTAGTCTTGGGAGCAGGAGTTGGTACTGCAGATGTGTTCCTAGGGACACTTTGCTTTTATATCTATAATCTAGGGTTGAAGTTTTTCCCACAGGAACTGCATACAAAGATTTTGAAAAACCTATGACTCTTATCAGAGCTGAAAGTTCATGCCTAAATATATTTATATAATTTTCTAAATTTAAAATAATGATGTATTCCTCATAGCAATGTGTGAGGTATTCGGTATAATAAAGTAAGGTAAGATGAGAGTTTGTGGTGGTTGAGTAAGAATGGCCCTCATAGGCTCCCATATTTGAATGCTTGGTCATCAGGGAGTGGCACTACTTGAGAGGGATTAGGAGGTGTGGCCTTGTTGGAGTGGGTGTGGCCTTGTTGGAGTGGGTGTGGCCTTGTTGGAGTGGGTGTGGCCTTGTTGGAGGAAGTCACTGGAGGTGGGCTTTGGGGTTTAAAAGGTGGATGTACAATTCTCAGCTCCTTCACCAGCACCATCTCTGCCAGCGTGCACACTGCCACGCTTCCTGTAGTGATGACAATGGGCTAGTCCTCTGAACTTGTAAGCCCAATTAAGTGCTTTCCTTTATAAGAGTTGCTGTGGGGCAGAAGAGATGGCTCAGTGGTTAAGAGCATTGTCTGCTCTTCCACAGGTCCTGAGTTCAATTCCAGCAACCACATGGTGGCTCACAACCATCTATAGTGGGATCTGATGCCCTCTTCTGCTATGCAGGCATACATGCAGATAGAGCACTCATATAAATAAAAACGTCAAAAATAAAAGAGTTGATGGGGTCAGAGTCTCTTCACAGCACTAGATGGCTTAATCACATGGACAACGGTCCAGGTCATCCAGCTCATCGCCTATGGAAACTGCAAACTGGACAAAACACCAAGGTATTTCTCATTCACGCTGAAATTAACCTTAATTTTTTTTCTTCTCCTCCTTAATTTTGGAACCAAAATCCTCATGAATGCTAGACAACTACACCACACCCCCAACCTCTACTGAGGGATTCTAGGCAGGGGCTCTACCACTGAGCCACACCGCAGCCCTTCACTGGGGGATTCTAGGCAGAGGCTCTACCACTGAGCCACACCGCAGCCCCTCACTGGGGGATTCTAAGCAGGGGCTCTACCACTGAGCCATACCCCAGCACCTCACTGGGGGATTCTAGGCAGGGGCTCTACCACTGAGCCACATCCCAGCCCCTCACTGGAAGATTCTAGGCAGGTGCTCTACCACTGAGACACACCCCCAGCCCCTCACTGGGGGATTCTAGGCAGGGGCTCTACCACTGAGCCACACCCCAGCCCCTCACTGGGGGATTCTAGGCAGGGGCTCTACCACTGAGCCACACCCCAGCCCCTCACTGAGGAATTCTAGGCAGGGGCTCTACCACTGAGCCATACTCCCAAGCCCCTTGCAGAACTGCTAAGCTATAGCTACAGTTGTCTTTCACTTTTTATTTTAGGACACAGTCTAGTTTCTCAGTTTCCTAAGTTGTCCTCAAACTCATTCTCTGGTCCTGGCAGGTATTAATGTACAGTCCTTCTGCTTCCGCTGCCTGGAGAGCTAGGACCACAGGCCTGTCCCAACAAGCCTGGCTTTGTCTGTGAGCTTCATTTAAGCTCTTAGGTTTTCATCCCAGTGTCAGTCCTGGCTGAAGATCCTAAAGTCTTTCTAGTAACACTGTTAACAGTTGTGAGATCGTGGTGGAGGTATGAGAGTGTATGTAGTGTGGCACAGACGCCTCCTGCAGGAGACGTGCACGGTTGCTTATGGATTAGCTTGTATATGCAGTGTACTTATATGCACTCCATTCACAGAGTTTACAGCCGCCCAGGCTGGTTTGAATGCAACTGAGCCAACACAGAAGCCACCATTTTTGCTATCTCTTCACCTCTTAGTAAGATGTAGTTCTCAAAGAGTAAAGTCACCAATGAGGAGCTTGATATGCAGGCTAGGGTCAGGACATGAGAACAAAGCCTGGAAGCATCCAGGCTACCCTGAAACTTTTGGACCCTTCCATCTTCTTGACTGCAGGTGACTTGACACAGAAGCCTCCATGTGCAGAACCTAACCCGAGAGACTAATGGTTCATGGGATGCACACAAGCTGGCTGACTTGGGTTAAAATCTGCCTTATAAAGCACTAAGAGCAGTAACTCAGAGGAAATTAACACACTGAATGGAGATGCTTCCCAGCAACCAAAGATGACAGAGAGAAGAAAGGGGTGGGGTGGGGGCTTTAGCACCCAGCACCTGCCTGATGACATGCCAGCCAGAAGCCTGTTCACCTGTGGGGCCCGGAAACCAATTTTATAGCTAAACTGGACAGTAAAACACAGCTAAGATGACTGGAAATCCCTGACTAGATTGGAGCTTCAGGCATAGCTGGATCCAGCAACCTAGTGGTTCTCAATGTTGATACTCTCAATGCTAGCTTTTTCTCTGTCCTTGGTCAGCAGTTACAGTGGGGAGGGAGGGCTACAACACTTGTTTTGTCGTCTGTATTAACACATGGCTATGGCCAATGCCAATCTTTCAGATGACAGAGGCAGCTACAAAACATCAAATCTGGAGATTTCAAGATGATTCAGCAAGTAAAGCCACATGCCACCAAACCTGATGACTTGAGTTCAATCCCTGGGACTCACATGATGGAAGGAGAGAATCAACTCCTGCAAGTTGTCCTGTAGCTTTCATATGCAGACTGTGGTACATCTGGCCTCAAATTAGTAAATAATAGATAGGTGATGATGATGGATAGATGATAGATAGACAGACAGACAGACAGACAGACAGATAGATAGATAGATGTAATAAGATTTTTTTTATTCTCTTAGTTGATTTCTTTAATTGGGCTTAGAAAGTTATAGAGTTAGTTTCACACAACTCTCTGTCTCTCTGTCTCTCTGTCTCTCTGTCTCTCTTTCAAGCATACAAGATAGCAGTTCCTTATGGCAGTTTGATACCTAGTAGGGTTTGATTGAAGTTTCCCTATCTCCCCCCTTCCTCGTCTTCCTCTCTAAAGCTGGATTCATGCAGATCAGGCAGGTGTATTCTGACCTCTGATTGCCCTGAAAAAAAAAAAAAAAAGCCCTGTAGCCTTTCTGTGACTGTCATCTACCTCTGTGGACAACTGGAGGTCAAACAGCCCCGCAGCACTGGCCAAGACACCAAAGCTGAGCAGGTGTGAGCAAGGACCTGCAGCATGGATACATGCTGGTTAGTGAGCCCGTCCTCCAAATCCTCAGGCCTCTCTCAGCTGTTTCAGAAACATGATGACAGAAAGACACCACCACTCAGGAATAGTCCCTTGAGGAGGTCCCTGTGCTCCCCAGAAGGAGGGAGATGGATTAAACTAAGATTCCAGAGACCCAGGCAGCTGCTTCATCAACCAAATGGCATGCATCCAACTATAGTGGAGACCCTCACCCATGGGCTCTCATGGCCTTGTCAGGTCGTTTTGAATCAGATGTTGTAGGAAGGCCTCATGGTTCAGTCCTGCCATCCCAGTTTGTCAAGAGATTGAGATGGGAAGGTCACAAGTTCAAAGCCAACTTGAGAATAGAGTGATTTCAAGGACAGCCTGGCAACTTAATGAGACTCTCTCACAAAGTAAAATATTTTTTAAAAATCTGAGGATATAACTTAGCAGTAGAGCCCCTGCCTAGAATCCCCCAGTGAGGGGCTGGGGCATGGCTCAGTGGTAGAGCCCCTGCCTAGAATCCCCCAGTGAGGGGCTGGGGCGTGGCTCAGTGGTAGAGCCCCTGCCTAGAATCCCCCAGTGAGGGGCTGGGGTGAGGCTCAGTGGTAGAGCCCCTGCCTAGAATCCCCCAGTGAGGGGCTGGGGCGTGGCTTACTGGTAGAGCCCCTGCCTAGAATCCCCCAGTGAGGGGCTGGGGTGAGGCTCAGTGGTAGAGCACCTACATAGCCATGTTTCACAAACAAAAACTAGGAAGCAATATAATTGTCCAGTAACAAAAAAGCAATTCCAGCAACTGTGTTGTGTAATGGGTCAGGCCTTAGTCAGAGGAGGTATCCAGCTGCTGGCCTACACCACCCACAGGGAATCAAAAAAAAAACATGATACATACACGAAGGAGGCCCCACACTCATGTGGGATTCTGGAATAAATAAAACCGACTAACCCAGAAGTAGTCAAAACAGTGGAGTGGAAGGGGTGGTGACCAAGAAGGGTCACTAGGAGACCTTCAAGTAGCGTGTGTGCTTTGCCTGGACACGTTCTGTCAAATCCTGTTGAACAATGTCCTTGAGATCTGAGCACTGGCAAATCTAAAGTGGACATGAAGAGAATCCCTTCAGGCCTCGTGAAATTAATCAGGATGTCAGGAGTTGGGAGGTAGCTGCCCTTTGAGGAGGATTTGGTAGAGGCTCTCCTGGATACTGGTCATGTTTTCATTCCTGGCAAAGCTCTGGTTCCCTTAACAGGCAAGCTTTGTCATAGAAAGTAAACTGCGTGCTTGAATCATGTGCCCCTCCGTGTGCACAGACACTTGGGGAAGCTTCCCAAAATCAAAATGCAGGCTTTTTCTTTGGCAGGATGCGTCCGCCATCAACATTATTTCTAGCTCCTGTCCCACGTTCCTTCCTGGAGCCTCACGGCCTCTGCCAGACTACAGAGCCAGCACCACCTGGGACTAGCAGTTGAGACATGACATTGAGAAGGTAGACTTCTCGAATAGGGGTTAGGAAGGGCCCCAGATGTTTAAGGGAATAGAGATGGTGCCCCATACCACCAGGACCCAACAAGCGCTGCGATCTCTCCTACCATGGTGAACTTCTCACCCCAGGATTGCTGAGGGTCTGTCTCCTTGTCTGTGTCTGTTCCTCCATGAAACCCAAGTCCAGCATCCTCAAGGCTCTCCCTAAGCAGAGCCAGGCCCCAGGACTGTGGAAGCTGATGGGGGGGAGAGGGGGAAGCACAGGCAGGAGGGGATGGGCACCAGCTGGTGTTTTGAAAGAGTGATGTGCCCCAAGCTCCAGGGGTGGTGGGCCAGATGCCAGCCCCTCCCTCACAACCCCTCAAGGCACCCCCCCTACCCTGCCCCCTCTCTCCCACCTCTAGACCACCCTGAATTCACAGACCTGTCTACAGTCACAGACAGCTGGAGCGTCAAGTCACGTGACTGGCCCTGGGCTGGACCCCCCACACCCAGGAAGAATGGGTGCCCAGGCCTCTGTCTTCACTTTCCTGGTGAGGGCAGAACTTTCTCCCTACAGCCTTCCAGAGACAGTGTGGCACAAGCCTGCTTTGAATATCAAGGTTTGCAAAGATCAAAAAAAAAAAAAAAAGGAAAGAAAAAAAAAGCAAGGTATTTTGGAAACACAGAGTGTGCCAACTAATTAAGGATCTGATTATTAGGGAGCTTTCTCACACAGGAGGAGGGGAGAGGGAGGCAGCCAGTCCCCAGCCACTTCGACAAGACAGGGGGCAGGAGAGGAGGAGACTTACCAACAGCTTCAGCAAGGAAACCAAAGCAGATAAGACCAGATGGGTCTATATCTCTGTACAGCAAGGAAAACAATCAATAGCTGGAAGAAACCCCCAAAAGGCTAGGGAGTATCTGTCAAAGCAGGAGCTGTGTCTGGGAAGAAGTTAATCTCCTAAATAAATCCTGAAGTCCTTTATTCAACAAGGATGCTGCTACCCAGCCTGGCTCAATGCGGTTGAGAGGCTGGGGAGACACTCAGTGGGGAAGGGTGCTTTGCTACACAAGGATGAGGGCCCCAGTTCAGATGATCAGCACCCACGTAAAAAGATGAGCATGAAAGCGCCGGTGCCAGCAATCCCAGCACTGTTGAGAGGAGAAGACAGCAGGATCCCTGGAGCTGGCTGGCGGCCAGTCTAGCAAAAGAGCTGAACAGACAGGATGACTGAAAGATCCGAGAGTGAGACAGGAAAGGATTCCCGAAATCACATTATGAGGGAGATGTCGATCAGAGCCTCAGTGAGTATGAGGATGCAGGCCTGCCACGCCAGCTATTGAGAGGCTAAGGCAAGAAGATGCCAATTTCAAGGCCAGCCCAGGCTATCCAGTGAGTCAGGAGAGTCTAGGAAACTTAATGAGACCTTGTTTCAAAACAAAAGGTAAAAAGGGAGCTAGAAATATAATGCAGTGGTAGAGCCCCTGCCTAGAATCCCCCAGTGAGGGGCTGGGGTGTGGCTCAGTGGTAGAGCCCCTGCCTAGAATCCCTCAGTGAGGGGCTGGGGTGTGACTCAGTGGTAGAACCACTGCCTAGAATCCCCCAGTGAGGTGCTGGGGTGTGGCTCAGTGGTAGAGCCCCTGCCTAGAATCTCCAGTGAGGGGCTGGGATGTGGCTCAGTGGTAGAGCCCCTGACTAGAATCCCTCAGTGAGGGGCTGGGATGTGGCTCAGTGGTAGAGCCCCTGACTAGAATCCCTCAGTGAGGGGCTGGGGGTGCTGCTGAATACACAAGGCCTTGAATTCTATTCTCAGTACTGGGGGAAAAAACTGGGATCCCCAGCTAAGCTCTGGGAGGAGACCAGAGACAGGAGGATCCCTAAAGATCACTTGTTAGCTAGCCTAACTGAATTGGTGAGCCCTAAATTCAATTGGAGACGCTGTCTCAAAAAAAAAAAAGTTGGAGCCATGGAGAAAGACACTCAACATACCTTTGACCTATACACACACACACACACACACACACACACACACTCCTACAGATATACACATCTCTGCACACACATAAGACACAGACACACAGAGATAGACACCTACATGCACACACACACACACATATACACATGCCTGCACATACACACAGACACACAGACACATCTGTGCTGCACACACGTACATATATACAGATAGACACACACATATACATCATACACATACATACACATACATGCATACACTCACACACACACAAGTGAGATGGGATAGAGAACTGAAGAACTTGTGCATTAAGAACCTAGACGTGCCACTTGAGGCTCCAATGATGTCAGAGATGCCAGAGCTAAGTCCTGACCTAGGAGAGAGTGTGGGAGCTGTGGAGAGGTCAATAGACCCTATGATAGGGGTCAGGAGATGGCTTTTCCAGTGGCCTGAGGAGCCTAGGAGCCTTTCTTTGCAGAAAGCTCAGAGTATAACCTGGCCCATGCTCCTCTTGCAGGTTGGCTGCACTCTGCACGGAAGAACTGGTCCTGACTTTGTCCTGTCTCAAGCTGTCCACTTAGATAGGGGGTTTCTGGGTTATCAGCCCCCATGCTGGAGAAGGCCTGAGGTTTTTGTAACTGACCAGAGACACCTCTCTTCCTGGACTAATCACACTTCAAAGGAGACCCAGATCCAGAAAGGTGGCCTGGCAGGGCAGGAGTGCTCACCTGGGGGAGGGGTGACAGGCTCCCTAATCCCCACTGGGCAATTAGGGGCCAGATAATGTTTCCTAACCACTCCCCTTTGCCTTCCTGGGGCTTGGAATGCACCCCAGGCCTTTGAAGCCATCATTAAGGTGTTTCAGCAGTGACCACCAGGCAGGGGAGAGGGGCCTGTCCCCAGAAGATGATCTGTCCCCAGGCATCCTAGCCGGCAAAGCTGAGGATTAGCCACAGTCTAGCCCAGAAGCCCAGCTGGCTCCCTTGTTCTTGCCCTGGGTGGTCAAGGAGGGTCTTCCTGAGAGCCAGGCATAGCTAACCCACCCATTCCCCCACCCCACCCCCGGCACCCTTCTCAACCCCTTCCTCCTCAGGGGCCTTGTCCTGAATGAGTGAGCTTGTCAGTGCCCAGGGGTCAAGATGTAACCCTCATGCCCTGGTTCTGAAGATGTCAAGCAATCTCCCTTTTGGCATCTGATGAAACAGAGCAGGGATGGTTCTTTCATCTCAGAAGACTGGTTTAACACTCCGCTGCCCCTGGCTGGAGTTTCTGAAGCATTGTCTGCAGGGCTGGGGGTGGCCTCCTAGCCCAGGAGGCCAAGGCCCAGGGAGGCAGAACTGTGGCGTGGCCTCCTGCTTCTGGACTTTCAAAGACCCAATTTCTGTCCCCCAGGAATTGTGACTATAATTTTTCAGTAAAAAGCCTAGATTCTGGCAGTTCTAACTAACTAGGCTGGGCCTTTTTATCTTCAATGCATCAATGGAAAAAAAAAAAACCAATCATAAGAAACAGAGAAAAAGATTTAATCGGAGTGGCCACATTGAGAATGGGAACTAAAGAGTCCAGTGACTCCAGACTCTATCATCCACACCCTGACACGACGGCAAGAGGTTTGCACAGCTAAGCAATGCCAGTCAAGGCGGCATGCGGCCCGTCTGCTTCCCAAAAGGTGTTTTAACAAGTTGTCAGAACCCTGTGTAAGCTCATCCGGAGAGACAGACCCTCTGGCTGGCACCAGGCTTCAGCCTGTCCCTTTCCCCAGTGTGGCATTCCTGGGAGATTTTAATTATTTAGGGCCCATTGTTTCAAAGGCCTGCCAGCTGACAGGAGGAACACACGTGTCTCTAGGATGTCTCCTCCAATGGCACCTCAGGCCTCTCTCTCTGCCTCTCTCTTTCCTTCCCAGGCCAAAGCCACAGATACACAGGACAGAGCAGACACTGTGTCCCCTTTGCTCAGCCCCTCATATGGAGGGTCCTGCCTACTCAGGCTCAGAGCAGTAAGTAGGCCCAGACCTTGAGGTCTTGAGCCTCCTAAGAGGACATTTCTGTTCATTGTGGCTCAGAGAGCATTCTGGGATGTGGAATTCATTTAGATACTCTTTACTCCCCCTGAGGCTTCTGGATCTAAACACAGAGTCCCACCAGAGGGGATGGGGATAAGATGGCTGGCCAGCCCAATCTGTACTTAGTCTAGATGTCTCCAGGCCCACGGCATCCCCAGGGGAAGGACTGACAACACGATCCAGAAACAGGGTTGCAAAGCTAGATGGGGATTTGGGGTCCTGGGATGGTTGTTTGAGAGGAGGTACATAAGGAAAAAGTGGTACGAGCAAGAGGCCCGAGGACAGGGGCTCAGGTGGATGGAAAAAAAGAACAGAGCGAAAGGGTGGATTAGAGAGACACCCAGAGCTAAGTTGGGAAGACAACAGCCAGACTCAAGGAGCAACAGGGACAAGGATATGTCCCCCGCTGCTACTCATGATCTCACGTGGGTCTTGTCTACCCCTGCTGCTTATGGTACAAAACAGCACCTGACACCCCAGGACTTATCTGGATCTGGGGAGATATTTAGAACCTCCAGATAGCTGTCCTGGAAATCTGAGCTCATGATTTCTTTTCATCTCTCTGTAACCTCCTCTGTTGTATGCAAGCGTGTCCTGGAGCAGTCTATCAGTCCATCGGTCTGTCAGTCCATCATTGTGTTTTCCTAAATGAACCCAGGTTAGCAGGACAGGGGTTGACAACTTCACCAACTCTTTAAAGGAGTCGTTTTACAAGCATGGCAGCCTGGGTTTGATCCTCAGAGCCGACAGATGAGCCAAGCATGATGGTGTAAACTTGGAATCTCTTGAACTGGGGAGGCAGAGACAGGAGGATTGCTAGAACAAACTCCAGTGGCCTCCCTCCTCCTATTCACTTCTCCTCAGTGGGGCCAAGCCTTCCATGAAGTGCCTTTAGGGGATGTTTAAACCTCAAGCCCACCTGTCTGTTTAAGCATTGATTATTGCTCTGCAGTTATGATAGCTATGTAAGGGCATGCATGTGTCATAGCACACATGCAGAGGTCAAGGGACAAACTTGTAAACTCAGCTCTCTCCTCCTCCTTTTTTGTGGGTTCTGGGGATCAAACTCAGGTTGTCAGATTTGCATGGCAAGCAACTATACCTGCTGAATATCTCACCTGCTTTTTTGCCGTGTGTGTGTGGGGGGAGTTGTTTTGTTTTGTTTGATTCAAATCCTCGTCATATTGCTCAGGCTGGCCTAGAATGGTCAATCCTCCTGTCTCTGCTTTCTGTGTGCTGAGATGACAGGCCTTTACTACTATACTCAGCTTCTAGAAATTTTTATTTTTATTTTTTAAACATTATATGTTTACGTGAACACCTGTGTATGCATATATGCGTGTGAAGGCAGGTACCTGTGGAGGCCAGAAGCACTGGATCCCACTGGAGCTGGAGTTACCGACAGCTGCAGGGTCCCCAACATGGATGTTGGGGATCAAACTTTAGTCTTCTGCAGAAGCAATATGCACTGACCCTCTCCAGCCCCTGCAGAAGGTTTAACAAACCCACCTATCCCAATTCGGCCTGGTTGCCCCTCCCATCGAGAGTCAGACTAGATTCTAACATTAAATATAGGTCATATATATGACCTATATGAATATATATGACCTGCATCGAATTGATACATATGGTCAGATACATAATTGATATGTAATGGTTATAGTTAATCATTATGTCTTGTAGCTGAGCCTTATGGTGTACACCCGTCATCCCAGAATTCAATAGGACTGAGAGTCGGAGACCAGCCCAGACCACAGAGTGAGACCCTGACTCAAAAAACCAAACTCAGACTGGAGACGGAGCTCAGACAGGAAAGTCCGTTATAAGCTGGATGCAGTGAAGAACATCTACGTCCCAGTGATGGTGAGATGGGTGGCAGAAACGGGCGGATCCCTGGAAGCCTGTGAGCCAGCTAGTATGCTCTACGTATCCAAGTTAAAAGATGAGAGACCCGGGCTGGAGAGATGGCTCAGTGGTTAAGAGCACGGACTGCTCTTCCAGAGGTCCTGAGTTCAAATCCCAGCAACCACATGGTAGCTCACAACCATCCATAAAGAGATTGGATGCCCTCTTCTGGTGTGTCCGAAGACAGCTACAGTGAACTCATAATAAAATAAATAAATAAATTTAAAAAAAAAGACTCATTTAAAAAAAAAAAAAAAGATGAGAGACCCTAACTTGAAGAAAACGTGTAAGACACTTGAGAAGGGAAATACACAAAGTTGTCCTTTGATGTCTACATGCATACATACCTGCATACCTGTACACACACACACACACACACACACACACACACACACACACGTGTATATTGGATAAGGGGTTTTCTTTTGGTAACCCTAGCTGTCTTGCAACTCACTCTGTAGACCAAGCTTGACTTGAACTCACAGATCTGCCTGTCTCTGCCTCCTACCTGCTGGGATTAAAGGCATGCACTATCACCACCTGGAGCTCACCAATTTGACAAGACTGGTTGATCAGAGAGCTCCAGAGATCTTCTTGTCTCTACTTCTCCAATGCTAGAGTCACAGAAGTACAACCGCCAAATCCAGCTTTTTACGTAGGTGCTACGGAACTGAACTAAAATTCTCATGTTTCTATGGCAAGCATTTTACCAACCGAGACATCTTTCTGGTCCAGCATCCTAAAATGCAGACACAAGAAGTCCAGCTATGAAAGAACCAGATACCCCTGACTCAGTCATGAAGTCCACTTGGCTACTGGACAGCCATGGGGTCAACCTCCCAGTTTCCTGTATCTCCTGAACTCTCCTAATAGTATTCTGTGCCATTCCACAGATGAGAAAACAAGTTGTCCAACTGAACTAGCACTTAACCTGAAAGATAGGCAAACCAGGCAGGCGTTCGTCTGTGGAAACTGAAGCTCTTCCCCAGGCATGGCTTCTGAACAACCTAGTTCTGTACAACCAGTGTCTCCAAGCCAAAATGGGTCCTGGGCTTCTATGTGACTTCTCCTTTAGGGTTTCCCATCATGCACCTGGTCCTCTGTGTTCCCATATATAAAATGAAACATGTGAATGTTATACATAAATCCTGTGTATAACTGATACTGAATTAGGACTTTGTTAGACATCCATATGGCCAGCCAGATCACACCACATTCATCAGTAGCATTAAGCTGCCACTAGTCCCTGAGATTCAAATAAGCCCTCAGGAATAACTCTGTGCTATTGTAAAGACAAAATGAGATTTGGGCCCAGCTTAAAACAATTTAAGAGGCCTTGATGGTAGAGTCCTTTTCTGAGCTGATGTCATCTATCAAAGATTCACACAAATTGAGCCTAAGAGGGCTCAATTTTTGAGAGTAAAAACACAGGAGAAAAGCGGGTCTTCCTAAAATCATGTCCTCCATCTGTTGTACATCAAACTACATAGTCAACTTCGATTTACATCATGGTGTTTAGTCCATTTACATTTATTGTGAACTTTGGTATAGCTGTATTGAAGTAACAAATTTTGCTACTTGATCTTTGTCTCATTTTGTGGTTGTTCTTTTGTTGTTGTTTTAGCATGTTTGGTGAATATGTTGTTGTTTCGGTTTTCTCTTTCTACATCTTTCCTGCCTTTTTGGTACCAATCAGATCATTTATAGCTGCAGCTCGCAAAGTGTCTTTAGATCCATTCAAGAGCCTGTGGAGTCAAAACTCATACATTCATCAGTAACACTGCATGAATGTATGTAACACCTGTCCTTTGACTCTCTTCTCATCTTTGACCCTCCCCTTCTTATGTGTGGTAACAAAGTTACTTCCCAGAGACCATATGATATCATAATGTAACACCAGGAAAGAATGAATGTAAAAGCAGGTGTGTGGATTCAGCCATTAAGGAAACCACTGAAGGACTTCCTCTGTTAAGGAAATCAGCAAAACTACACAGCAATGCTACTTCTGTCATTGTTTTCTCATTCTAGAGAGTAGTTTGGAGATGCTGTGTTTCTTTTTGAGACAGGGTATTGCTATGTAGCCCAGGCTGACCCAGAAGTCATGATCCTCTTGCCTCAGCCTCTCTTGACCATTTGTCCTAACATTACTTGCATTGTGTATGATGGTCTCAATGCTAACCTGACTCACTGCTAGGCTTTCTGGTCCTCTCTCAGGAGCTGAACGCAGAGCAGCTTCCTTCCCTCTCACTTGTAACCTTGGGCTGAGCTGGCGGTCCACTGGCCTTGGTCCCTGACCCCAGGAAAGAAGTGTTCTACCCTCTTGGCCACATCTCTATCCTGGCAAGAATACTTTGTTGGCACCTCCTGACTACCTCTGAATCCGCAGGAGGCGTGAGGGCAGAGAGAGGGTGTTTGTTTGGAATCCCATCCCAATTGGCCAGCAGCAACACTGGTTTGTCCAGAGAGCCTTGGCTCCCTCCTCCTGGAACCCTGCCCCCTCTTGGACTTGAGTCCAGGCCTGGAGGGGTAGCCAGGAGTGAGCGAATGGGCTCCTGGCCAGGCACGTGGCCCAGGAGGGGCTGTAGGAGCTGACACTGCAGCTCGAAAGCCAGGGGCACTCTCCTCAGCTCACTTCACAGTGCCAGGAGGCTGGGAGAGCCCTTCTCATGTGAAGTTAAAGTGTCCAGCCCACCCAGCTAGGGGGACCTTTGTGGTTGTCTCCTGGTCCTGTTTCTCTCAGCCACAGGGTGGCCCAGGCCCTGCTCCTCCCTGAGTGGTGGGGATGACTGGATGGGGAGCTACAGAGACTGGAAGCCAAGCATCATCCAGCATAGCCAGTAGCATCAGCCTTGCCATATAACAAAGAGCCGGGCCAGTTGGTGCAGAAGCTGGTCTAGCCAGTAAAGATCCAGGCCTTTCTACTTACAGCCTCTGCCGTCTCTGTCCACAGCTCTAGGACCAAGAGGTGAGCTATTGAGTGACCAAGAGGTCACCGCTATTTTAAATGGTAGTACACCTTTGATCCCAGCTCTCCAGAGGCTGAGGCAGGTGGATTTCTATGAGTTCATGGCTAGCCTGGACTACATAGTGAGCCCCAAGCCAGCCAAAATACACAGAGATTCCCTGTTTCAAAAACACCAAAGTATCCAGGTGGTAGTGGCATGCACCATTATTCCAGCACTCAGGAGGCAGAGGCAGGTGGATTTCTATGACTTTGAGGCCCAGGCCAGTCAAAGCTACATAGTAAGACTCTGCCTCAGAAACCAAAATAAATAAATAGCTGAAAGCTAAGCCTCC
Source organism: Grammomys surdaster (assembly GCF_004785775.1). Taxonomy (NCBI): domain Eukaryota; kingdom Metazoa; phylum Chordata; class Mammalia; order Rodentia; family Muridae; genus Grammomys; species Grammomys surdaster. The sequence continues at coordinate 5,491 of NW_021627523.1, read as the reverse complement.
AGACTTCAAACACTAATGTTTTCTGAGACATCCAGTGGCCTCTGCAGAAGCCTTTGGTTTTTCTCAAGTGTCACTTGTGGGAGGGTTGGTGTGTGGCTTTGGTCACAAAGAGCTCAGGATCCAAAACCTGCAGGCTGCTCCCGGCTGACCCTGCAAAAAGCTGGGGCCAAAACCAGGAACGTCAAGGTCTGCATAAAAGTCCCTGTTACCCGGGACCCTCCCTCAGGACCCCTGCCGACATCCTGCTGCAGAGAGACAGGAGCCACCAAGGATCAGGATCTGTCCTTGCCATGGGGATGGTGGGAGGTTGCGGGGGGACAGCAGCTATGGACATGAAAGCCGCCACGCCTCCCCACCTCTCCCCATCCTTCCCACCCCTCTTCCCTCCCCATACCTCAAACCCTTCCCCACCCTGTTCCCCTCAAAACCTCAGTCACATGCTAATTAGCCATGGTTCTTGGTTTGACCACATCAGTAACGTTCCCAGCTGAGTGGTGGCGCACGCCTTTAATCTCAGCACTCTGGAGGCAGAGGCAGGTGGATTTCTATGACTTTGAGGCCCAGGCCAGCCAAAGCTACATAGTAAGACTCTGCCTCAAAAACCAAAATAAATAAAGAGTACAAGGCCAGCCTGCTCTACAGAACAAGTTCCAGGACAGCCGGGGCTGCTCAGGAAAGCCCTGTCTCAAAAAAACAAGAGAGAGAGAGAGAGAGAGAGAGAGAGAGAGAGAGAGAGAGAGAGAGAGAGAGAGACAGAGAGAGGCAGAGACACAGAGAGAGAGATGGAGAGAGAGACAGAGAGAGACAGAGACAGAGAGAGAGACAGAGAGACCCAAGTGTGAATCCTTAGGTAGAAAGTTTTCTGGAACAGTCTATATAGTCTTAGGCCCTCTACAGCTGCTTATTGTCAGAGGACAAATAGCCATCAAGTAGAGACTCTCCCCTAATGTGCCAGAAGAGGAAACATCAAAAGCAGTCTTTGATTCCAGACTCAGTACCCTCCACACAGCTAAGGATGTCTGGTGAGTTCTGATGCCTAGCTCCTTTGCAACTAGCCCCAAGGATTCTTGACATCCCTTGAAGGGTCTCTCTCATTGGGCAGCTCTGTTTCTGGTTGGTGTGAATTCAGACTCCCTCAAGCAATACCATATTCCTGTCTTCCATAAGAGAGAGCAAGGCGCATGGCTCGCTGCCCAGCTCCCTGCTGCTCTGCCTATGCCCTGCTCTGATCTTCTCATTTCATTCTGATGCTGTGACCAAAAGTAATTTAGGAGAGGAAAAGGTTTATTTGTCTAGCACTTCGAGATCACAGACCATCATTGAGGGAAGTCAGGGCAGAAACCCAAGGCAGGAAACAGGAGGTAGGTCTGCTTGCTCTTCCACACAGCATTACTTCCAGCCAGGAACTCCCTCACAGTCAAAGTAGAGCAGAAACCACAGAGGATCGGTTTGCTATCTGGGTCACAGATTCTTATGGGGTCCAGCACAACCCAGCTTAGGGAATGCTGCTGCCCACAGTGGACTAGACCCTCCACACATTCAATTATCAGGACAATCCCGACAAATATTCCCACAGAGAAATCTAACCTAGATGATGCCCTGTGTGGAGGATTCAGGACTGGATTTGGAGTCTGTGGATTCAAGGTATTTATTTAGAGGGGAGGGAGCAGATGTCAACCCTCGGTCATATCACAAGTGGATGGGACATGAAAATATTTTCCTGGCCCTGCCTGCTGGAGTCTAGCCTCACAGGTTTGCACTGAGGGTGATTTGTACAGTTGAGGGTCAGAGGAGCTCACTTAGCAACTTTGTGACTAGGCAGGGATCTCAAAACACAGTGGCAGAAGACTGCCCCATATGGAAAGAACACTGTTCTCTCCTCTCTTGGGACATCCCTCTCACCCACCCTGATTCTGATAGGACCATGTAAAAATATCTCCAACGGTAGATGATTCCCGAAGGCTGAGGTCAAGGGTGCAGATAACCTCATAGGTTTTAAGATAGTCCAAATGTGTAATACCAGAAACAAGAAAACTGGAGCATCGAAGAACAATACCAACAAACCCCAGTGGACACTCCTGGGAGCACATATAGTCTACAATTCTGGATATGGGAAAACTGTGGTCTGGTGAGGTAGCCACCCCACTGGGCTGGAACAGGGCTTTCAGTAACCCCTCTACCCTGACCCAGGACCCCTGGCTCAAACCTGTATGGTTGTGCCCACTCCTGTGGAGGCAGGCTCCAACTTTCTTCCGAGCCCTGGCTCAGTCCATAGACCCTTTCAAAATGCACCCAGCACTCAGCCAACAAAGGCTCATTCAGCCCAACCATCCCCTGTGCAGGGAATGCATGTTTCAAAAGTGTGCTTCTCTCAAAGACTAAATCAGCACTTCCCAGAAAGAAAGGCGAGCTGGCCGTGCTTATGTGACAAGACGCTCTGCCTTGCTGTCCCAAAGGCCTCTCAGCCACAACCCTGATGGGACTCAGATATGCTAGTCTTGCATCTGGGGCTCAGGAAAGCAGATCCAGGGTTTCTTGGATTCTTGTGACCCACTCCCCTCTGTCTCCAAGCCAGTCCAGAGGTTACCACAAGTCTCTCAAGGGAAAGGAGCTGGTCTGCAATAAAGCCACCTGCAGGGGAAGCAGAAAGAAGGTTCTGTAAGCACATAGGAATTGCTGGGTACCCTCTCCCTGTGTCCAAGTCTGGGACCTCTGGAAGTTGTCCTGAGGGAGTCTGGATGGCTGTGCTGGGCTATTAGTGCCTTCATCTAGTTTACACTAGCTCCTTCCTCCCTGGAGTGGTGGAGAAGGTTCCCACTGCCAAGAGACAAGCATGGTTCCAGTAAGGCATATGAAACCCGGCCATGTGTGCAAAGAGTGGACCACTATTCCTAGGCCTGGGCAGAGCTGAGCTGCTTCAGACAGGAAGCTTGTCTCGGTGTGCTCTCTGTACCACCAGCATCCACTGAATCACCCAGGAGAGGAAAGGGGCTCCCATCAGGGGATGATGCTGTGACAGCCGCAAGACCTGGGCTGCAGACAATCTCAGGATGCAAAGAGGAGTGGAGACAGCAGTAGCTACCTCCAGAGAGATGGCTCGGCAGAGTTTTAAAGTGTTTACTGAACAAGCTTGAGGACCTGATTTCAGATCACTAGAACCCACAAAAAATGAGCCCTTCAGTGCACGGCTGTAATACCAGCACTGGCCTAACCTTTCTGGTCAACACAGTCATTCTAGTGAGAGTTCCTGCCTCAAAAGAAAGAGAGAGAGAGAGACAGAGACAGAGACAGAGACAGAGAGACAGAGAGAGAGAGACAGAGACAGAGAGAGACAGAGACAGAGACAGAGAGAGAGAGACAGACACAGAGAGAGAGTTAGAGAGAGAGAGAGAGAGAGAGAGAGACAGACAGACAGACAGACAGACATCAGAGTCTGACTTTGGACCACCGCACACGCATCCGCTGATGTGCCTGTACACACACACGTATACACAAGTGCACATGCCCCTTCAAGACTAGCTGAGGTGGCTAGAGACCTGGGGATATAGTCTTGCCACAGAATTTCTCCTAAATGTTCATGGAAGGGTAGGCTAGGGAAGCATGGACTCCAGGGCTATCCCATTACTACCATGTGGACAAAGCTAGGCACCTGAGGCGAACCCAGCTACTACCTCCAAACCTACATAGCCAAGGATATAACCCTATCCTAGCTGGGTCTGCTATGGAGACAGACCACAATGGACAGTGACCTCTAGAGCCACCAAGCAGAGACCCTGAGCTGTCTAGTGAATGCCCGGCCTTTTAGCAACTGTGCCAAGATGCTGGGTTTTGTGCTGGACACCTCTGACTACATGCAGGAGTGACCACTGCCTCTCACTATCAGACAGAAGAACCCTCATCCTCTCCATCCTCTGGCCCCCTGGCCTTGCATGAGCTGAATGCTCACCACTACCGGGTCCTGTGCAGGGGGCTGTGGTTGCATTCCTTCCCAGTTCTTTCCAAGTTCTAAATCCTCCCACCTCAGCTAGTATCATGGACACTTCCACTCTATAGTGTTAAGGGACGTAGAGTTGGGCGAGGACTAGCTGTGCCCCTACTTCTCTTTGGACTCTTTCCAAAGTTCCCTGGAGAGGTAAAGCCTCAAAGGAAATAGAATGCACTAGCTGGCCACACTGGGTTTACTTTTCAACTATTTTATTAGTAAATACTATATCTTTTGCCTGGATTCTACAATTTACATCCACTACAGTTTCCTTATCAGCTGTCCACCCACCTATACATAATCCATTCATCCACCCTCTGACTGATGTGTCCAGCCATCCTCCTCTGTCTAGCAATCTATCCATACAACTGTCTACGTATCTAGCCGTATAACCATCTATCATCCATCCACTTGTACACAAACCAATGCTACCATTTCTTCTATCCACAGAGCCACACACCCATCTATTCATCCATCTCCTGCTTATATACACACACAACCATCGGCCCATTCATTCACTCACACGCCCACCCACCTCCTCAGCCTCCTGTTGTCATTGTGTGCACTTCACAGTAAGCTTTGAGCCTCCTCACCCTTCAGTCCAGATCCTCAGTACTGAGATTCAGCTGAGCTCAAACTCCTCCTACAATTGCCCCATTTTAGGTCCAGCTTCCTCAGTGAAAACCAGAAACCTCAAAGATGCAACAACATAAGTTCACTGCTGTTCTGTTGCATCTCTGTCCATGAGACAGTCAAGACAAGAGCAAACTATGAATAGCCCAATCCCTGATCAAGGCTCTGGGCTGTCATCAATTCGGACTAAGCCTACCTAACACATTGTCACAGACCCAGATGGCTCCTTAACTCTGCATCTCAGATAGTTCAAACTAGATAAGGTTAAACGTCAACCTTAGTGATGTCGCCAGACAACAGACGTGCTGTCTCCCCATCACAGAGACTGCCTCAGATGATGTCAACACATAGCATATGAAACAGATCTTGGGCTGGTGAGATGTTTCAGCAGGGAAAGGTGTCTGCCCTGCAATCCTGGCGATTGGTGTTTGACCGCTGGGCCTATGTAAAGGTAGAAGTAGAGAAATAATTCTACAGAGTTTTCCCCTGACCTCCACAGGCATGCTAAGGTGTGTATGTACCTCATGAATGCAATAATAACAGTAAATTAAATTCAAACAGGATCTTCTTGCCTTCCACAAGCATCTTCTCAGTGGGGCTCCCTGATGACATCCTAAACTATTAGCATCTCACTCAATGTCATGCAAACTTCTCCTTATTCTCAACTAGGATAATGACTCAGTGGTAGAGCCCCTGCTTAGAATCCCCCAGTGAGGGGCTGGGGTGTGGCTCAGTGGTAGAGCACCTGTCTAGAATCCCCCAGTGAGGGGCTGGGGTGTGGCTCAGTGGTAGAGTCCCTGCCTAGAATCCCCCAGTGAGGTGCTGGGGCGTGGCTCAGTGGTAGAGCCCCTGCCCAGAATGCCCCAGTGAGGGGCT